>NC_138837.1:830000-915000 GCF_965183815.1 Platalea leucorodia | reverse complement strand
TTGGAAAACCGATCCGAGCTGCCCCTTTCCGCCTCGCAGCCCTACGGTTGTGTGCTGGCGGACCGCATTTGCGGGGAGCCAGGCTCACCGGGTGGAGCAGCTCTGCGGAGGGCTTTGCCGGGTGGAGAAACGCAATTCCAAACTTTAGGAAGCGAAGGGAGACAAGGGGATTAAATGCGATGGCCCCAGCCTCATCTTCTCAGGGGAAAAAGCTGAAGTGTCGGCTAAAGGGATGTTCTTCGTTAAAGCCTGGATGGTTTTTGCGGAAATCCCAGAGTCTGCGTTGCCGCTAACCTCTGGCTAAACGGCTTCTGGTTTCTCAGCTTGCCGTTCCGCTGAAGGCTCGGCGTTACCGCGGGGCGTGCTTTCAGCATCCCTCGCCTAACGCCTGCTGCTTTTTCCTTTCACGAATTCTGCAGCCAGAGGGAGCGTAGGAAAATCTCCTGCCCAGAACATCTCCCAAACCCCGGGCTTGCCAGTCTGATACTTTCAGTGTACGGTATAATTAATATGCGTAATTGTATCAATTGAATTGTTTTTCCCTTTTCAGGCTAATGGAGGCTGGCAGGACGCAACTACTCCATCTTCTGTGACTTCCCCTACAGAAGGGCCGGGAAGTGTGCACTCTGATACCTCTAACTAATCTCCTAGCAACACTTTTTCCCTGAGCTGAGATGCCTTGATTAGCGCATTCAGAGTCACAGGAGAAAAAGGAAAGAGTTTTTTGTAGCCAACCACCTACAGCTTTACTGTAAAACCTTGTCTTATTAGAAAACTTGGTAAATCTGTTTTTTAAAGGTATCATAATCATTTGTATTTATACTTAAAACACACAATGTTAAAAAGCACTTTATCCAATTAGGCCAAGATTTAGCATTGTTTATAGCCCTGTATCTATTTTATCATAATTTATTATCAGCAGTTTTAACGATGTTGGTCTAACAGTTGCCAATTACTTGGCCTTAAGGGTAAAAGTACAGGACGAGCTTAACCTCAATAGCAAGAGCAGACACAAAGAAACACCTCACCTAAATTTAACTTCGTTCATATTTCCATGGAAAGGCAAAATGAATTGCAGACTTTGATTGTGTTTAATCTTTTCATATCTCTTATAGAGTTGGAATAAAAAGAGCTGTTCGGTTATTTCGGTTAACAGTGGTTGTGTTTAAGAATCCTTCTTCGTCACATTTTTGTTGTGATCTATTGTCTTACAAATTAGATTGGAAACCAGGAGCATCTTTTCTTGCTAAAACTGCCCGGGCCCCGAGTCTCCTCTCTGTATTTCGACACCGACGTAGGTTGTTCTTAGGAGATGAAGACACTTGCTGCTGATCTCTCTGAAAGCCAAGACCCGGGGTTTTACAGTACGAGCTAGGTGCTGCACACGCCTGCCAAGATTTGCTACCTCCTCTTGGCAGCAAACCACAAACAAACAAACAAAGGAAAAAAGCAAAGGAAAAAAGCACCATCGTATGGAGTGTTGTACATAGTGTAGCAAAAGAGTATTTATACATCTCACCAATCAAACACAGCTTTATTACCTCATGCGAACTCATACAAACCAATAGACTTTCAACATGTTCTGTAGCTTAGAGTGCTCACTTACTACCTCTGAACGATACTCACGCTGTAGTTTGTCTCTTTCTTATCTTTTTGCATCTTGTAATTAACTCTTTGTTTCCCCATGAATTGTAATGTACATTGTAATCTTTTAACAGAATCAGGGTTGCATTGGCAACTTTTAAAGAAGCGGAAGTGGAAACATGGGGTCTTAGGTTTAACACAAAACAGTGAAACTGTTGTAAATACTGAGAAACATTTTGAATGTTCTTCATCTTGTTACTAATCCACGCAAAAACCAACAACTAATTGTAATGCATACAGACTTCAGTATTCAGTACTGTATATTCCCCCCTGTGTAACAGGGGGCCCTTTCTTTCTCTCTTTTGTATTGTATGCGATTCTGAAACTGATTGAGTCATGAAAATAATTTGTGGCAGTGATTCTAATGTATTAAACCGTTTCGTGTTACTTTCTAACTGGATTACACCCTGGATTGAAAAGTCTTCCTCGTGGTAGTTATATGTAGTTTCAAACATGAATAAACTTTTTGCTTTCATGATCAAACGTTGACGTAATTTCTTCCTGCTCAGTTGAAGTCAGACCTAGGAGATGAGTAGGCTACCAGAAGTGCAAGCTGTCGCCAAGCAGGAGCTGAGCATTTCGGTACATACCAGTAGCTGGCGGTGCCCTCTTGCCCGGAGAAGACTGGGAAGCTGGGAGAGGCGCGTCCTGGCAGGGAGCGGGAGCCGGCGCCCGCGGGGCAGGGCCTTCCCGCCGGCGGGCCGCCCGCCAGCCCCTGCCTCCGCTTCCACCCCGCTCCGCTCGGGAGCAAGGATTCAAGTGGAGGCGAAGGAAGGGGTCAGTCCTTTAGATGAGTTTCAAAGTCATCATCATATTCACTCGTAATTACCATCTTTATTTAACATTAACTTTGGAACTACAGCCTCAGCTAGCAAGTATAATGTGATTATAAAAATATTTTTCTTTATTAAAAAAACTTTTTTGGAAGGACGTATATATATATAAATGCTAATTTTAAATCTTTTTAATAAAGTAAAGGTCAATAACAGGTAATAGCCTATTTACCATATCTCAAGGAAATTGACTCACAGGAAATCAAATTAACGTTAATCACTTGCAGCAAATGGTCTTTGATAAATATAACTACTTACTACTTGGGTTAGCGTAGCTAGGCAGGAGGAGGGCTAGCGCTCACTACTACCAGCCCGCGCTAGGCTGGGGCCTAGGCTTGGGCTGCGCTCGGAGGAGCCGCCTGCCCGTCACGTTTCCTTTCCAATCAGCTGTTGAAGCCTTTAGGTGTTGTTTTGGTGGCTAAACGATTATTTGCATGATTCAATTAGCTTGTGGGTCAGCTTTTCTTATCAACAATTCTTGTATCAGGTTATTTTGTAAAATACCTTTGTTTACCCGCTCTCACCCCCAGGACCACGGCCACACTCTTCTCCCTCTGCGTCCCGCGTGCCCTCGTGCACCGGTTACTGCTTCTGCTTTTGATTATGGAGCAGACGCAACTTCTCGATCAGTTTTAGAATTGAACGTTGCTTCTTTCACTACAGGTGGTGCATTTAAATAAATAAGTAAATAACTAAATGTGCATTGCAAAGCCTTCATTATCAGTTAACGAGAGTTGGGGCAGATGGGGACCGTGGACTTCCGAAGACTTCTGTGTGCGGAGGACAAAGCACCGAACGATTTGCATTTGCTAATGGAGCTCCCCAAGTCCGCACGCTCCGTGTTTATGCTCCAGCTCAATGGAAACAGTATTTTAAATGTAAAGTGTGTCAGCGGAGGCGTAGGCAGCGTAATGAACACGCAGACGTCCCTCATCTTGATCACATCTCTGCTGGCCACAGGCAAGGACCTGTCACACGCTGAGGAGGTTCATAGGAAGGCCATCAACAACCTTTGGGCCGCACTTGCATGCCCCGCGCCCGCTGGGCATCATTAGCGTGCTTCTTTACAGCATTAAGGCTTTGGGTCCCTTTGAATTACAAGTGCAATTTGGCCTTTCCTTACATTGGAGAACAGCCACGTGGTTACATGGCAAATAATAAACATCTTATCCTTGAGGCTTGGTCACACATCAGAAAGGTTTACTGCAAGCACCAGTATTAGGATCGTGCTGTTGATGATGGTATTGTGTTTCACCCAGTAGCTACACCCCGAAGGGCCGTCAGAGCCTCGTGCAGGAACAGTGACTCGTGCAAAGATCCCTCCTCCGCGCACACCCCGGACGGGGGCCGTGGCCCCCAGCCGTGCGGGACCTCTGCCGCAGTGCTGCGTGCCCATCCTGGCGTGGGCAGGAGACCTTCAGCCCTCCCGCCCATGGGACTGCTTGGTGGCACAGGTCTGAGCTGTTGGCGCACGCGAGCATCACTGCAACTGGAGCCGCCGCAGCCCCGTGCAATCAGCGTGCCACGGTGGCAGAGGAGCAAAGCCCACCAGCCCTGTGCCCCGTGGCTGTGGCTCCTGCCGGCCCTGGGAGGTGCCAGCCCAGAGACCCTGCACAGAGCACAGCGGGAACGGCCGGGGGGATTTGCAGCAGGTCCCAGGAATCGCCGTCTCGTTTGCCCGGCACCGTCCTGACGAAGGCGCATGCCGCTGTCATCGCCGCACTGTGCTTCACAGGCCTGTGACGGGCGCGAGGATGTCTGGAGGAGAGACACGCGGTGCTCCCCTGTGCACAGCTGGACCTGCCGCTTTTGGGACCAGCCACTTTTGGGACCAGCCCCCGGCTCCACCTGACCTGCTCTGCACCTGGGCCGGGGGGACCACGGCATGGCCACTGCACCGCGGAGCTGCCGGTGGCCGGGGCGTCCTGCAGGAGGGGTTAAAAGCCCCGCGGCCAGGGAGGAACGGTGCCTGGTGCTCCGGCAGATGCACCTGGGTTGGTGACTCATGGAGCCTCTGCAGCCCTCCCACAGCCCCATGAAGAAAAGCAAACTTTCGTGTGCCAAAAGCGAAGCAGGCGACGATATCCACTCCCTGGCAGTCAGACACCAAGCTCCCGGCTCGCTGCGTATCTGGCCTTGGATGCAACGAGGGATCCTCAGCCCAGGAAGGGAAGAGTCGGGGAGATTGCGACCTTCTGGCATGGCAAAATCCATGCCCCATGGGACTGGTTCAGTGGGGCAGCTCTGCCGACGATGCGAACTTGGCGTTAAATGTGCTAGGCTGAACAACGCGGTGTTATCCTGTAGCAAAGTCTTTTGCAAAGACTACACGCGAGTCGGATGTAAGATGCTGATGCCAATATCTGTGCCATGTATTTCCAATGTGATAAAAATAACTCCGAGTAACTGAAGATGTTTCCAGTTTGTGTTAATAAAATACATCTTTTTAAAGAATGGAATTCTTCAAAGATTGGCAAATTTTATTTTATTTCATTAGCTTTAATGTCACTGCCATATGGACTGTGAAGAAAAGTGAACCATTAGATCAGAGGGACTGAGTTATCAGCATGACACAGAAAGCACTGATACAATTGTTAAGGATAAGCCCTGGGAGTGATTTATTGCATGCATTGTATTAGCCACAGAGGACTTATGATATGCTCCCCATTCCTGTATCATATTAGGATTTTATTAGTCTAATATGACACGGTAATATAATATATGATTAGAATTCCCATCCAGTTATCCTTCCCTTGGTGGCGGAGAGCAGGAGAAGATTTTGTGCGCAGCAGCTCCCCGCCGTCGCGCCCACGGTGGAGAGGGGATGCCGGGGCAGCCGCTCTGCCACCGCGGTTTTTTTTTCCCCGTGCATCTGAAATGCAAAGCTGCTGCTCCTCCCTGCAACAGGTGACAGGGAAGGGGGGTGCCGGCAGTTAAAACCTTTGCTGACAGCCGAGCCATAGGTGCTGGGCTGCGTCCTAGCAGCACTGGAGAAGCCCATCTCCCTCCAGGCTCGGCACGGTGGGAGGAAAGATGTGCATAGAGCAGGCTAATGGGGAGCCAGTGCCGAGAGAAACGGGCTCAAGCCGAGGCTGTAGGATAAATACAGGAGGTCTCAGCGTAGCTGCTGATGCCATGAAACGGCAGCCGACAGGCTCCTGTTGCCCTTGCTTAACGCCACGTGGGCGACCACGCCGTCTGTAGCACAGGCCAAAGGCCCCGGGGTGCTGTCCTCATCGGCACATCCATAGCACTCGCTCCAAGGGCAGCGAAGCAGCATCCGAGCCAGTGGGGAAAAGCCCTGGGCCGGCTTTGTGCCGTGCCATGCTGGGTGGGCAGCTGCGGGATGGTCCTGGTCCAGGGCAGGCAGGGCCACTCGATGGGGGCCGCAGGTCTGGGGCTCTCCCTCCCACACTCGCCCATCGCCCCTGCCCTGCGCTGTCCCACTGGACACCGTGGTGTCGGCCAGCAAAGGGACATTTGGCAGTGCCGGCTACGCGCGGCTGGGACGGCCAACTCCAGCTGGACACAGCCTCACAGCCCCAGGACCTCCCGCGCCCCGGGGCTTGCAGGGGCCCAGCTCTCCCCTCCACCATCCTCTGCTTGCCAGCGGGAATGGCTGGGTGAAGGCACCGTGTGCCCTGGCATCGGAGGTGCAGCCAGGGACTGTGCTGGTGGTTGAGCTCAGCCCCTGCCTGCAGGATGCACTGACGTGACACACTAATTGCTCTGTCTCGTTATAGGATCCCCCTTGCCCCCACATCTCCCCCTGCGTGACCCTACCCATTGAAAACTCAACTTTCCCAACAAATCCTGAAGACAAACTTTTCTTCAAAGTCTCCCTGGCATCCCCTGTCCATGTGTCGCCAAATCCCCCGTTTCGCCTGTGAGCAGGCTCTGAAGCAAACGCCGTTTGTAGCCTCGTTCTTGCCTCCAGCAGCAGCAGGAGGAAAAAAAAGTTCAAGCATATCAGAGTGCTACTAGGTGATAAATCCCAAAATCTATATCAAAGCCTATTTGATCATCTCCCTGTCATTGATATAATAAAAAGGATTAATTTATTGGAGACTGCCAAAACTCTCATGTGGCAACAAATTTAAGGATCTTGTTTACACAGGCTAATTAAAACCAATTAATTTCATTCATATCTGCGGCTACTAACGTGGATGCAGACGTGCATGCTCGTGTAGGGGTGCCGTAGGTGTGGACGTGGCACACATGGCCACGCCCTGCCTACATGAGCCACCTTTCCTGGGTCGGGTGGTGGCTCCCACTGTGGGGGTGGTGGGGACCCTCGGGCGTCCCCGAGGAGCACACCTCTGGGCCAGTGACCCTGCGGTGGGCAAGGGGCCTCCTCCTCCTCCTGCCGCCCCAACATGCTCAGCTCTCTGGGGATGGTGCCCGGGAGAAGGGGGATGCCTGGAGGGGCTCGGGGGGGTCCCCCCTTGCCGCGGCTCCAAGGCGTCTCTGGTGGTGTCTGTTCCCCACTGGACTGGAGGCCGCCCACCCAGCCGCTCGCCTGGTGAAAGCTGCTGCCGGGGCGATGGTGCCCTTCTCCAGAAGAGCGCAGCCCCTAAGCGCAGCAGGCACACCTGCACGTGGGCTCCGGCCCCAGCACGTCCAGCCCTGCCGCCTTTGGGGAAGCAGAGGGGGGCAGATGGTGTGCGCTCCTCGCGTACCGGCACGGCTCCCCGCACCAAGGAGCGAGAGCACCGGGGCCTGCCACGCTCTGCCAGCAGTGCCCACAGACGGCACGCTGCCTCCCTCGCCCCTCGCTGCTGGGAGCCCAGGCGAGGCTTCGGGAGAGCAAACGAGGCTGTTGCTCATGACACGAGATCACCTATTAACGCTATCTATTAGGATAATAAAAGGCTGCATTTTTTGTGGTAAAATTCAGCATAAAGAGCACGCGTCATTAAATATGGAAATCCAGAATTTTATTAGCAATCTGCTAGATCTGAACTGACGCCAATTAAACAAAAAAGATATCATTTATAAAAAGGCAGAGTTCAAGTTGTATTAAATATGAAATGCAATTTTCTGCTGGTTGTGATTTATTACCGGTGGTACATTGTTCAAAGAAGCATGTTATATTTCAATAGAGAAATATTGTTTATTCATTAATATTTTAAAACTTGCTTATTGCTGTGTATGACTCTCTTGCAGAATGAAACTTATGATTTAAAACATGAATTAATAAACACATTTGAAAGTGTTAGACAATATCATAACCGCTCATTTTTCATTTTACTGAGAGCGTATTAAACTTTTATAATTCTGTGTGTACTATTATTTTCCAAATAAACGTATGGACTCTAAATTACTAATTTCAGGTAAAGATGAGAGAAAGCAATAACATACGTTGGGAGTCAGTCACTATGTCGCGCTAATATGGGCTCGGTACTTTTTCCGTTACGTTATTCATAATTGTTCTGCTTGGCGCCGCGGCCCCCTAAGAGGGGGCCCGGGGGCCCCGAGTGCCTCTCCCTCGGCGGGCGGCGAGGGGCCAGGTACGCCGGTGCCGCAGGGATGCGTCACGCTCTTAGCACAAGGAAAAATTTGATAGAGGCTGACATCCTAAATGAGGCCGAAAATATTTTATACAAAACGTGATAAAGCAGTAATGATCTCAGAGGCCTCAGGTTATCTTGGTTATTACCTGCACCCACCACTTGAATCAGCGGCATTAAGGGGGCCAGACCCAGTATGTAGATACCTCTGAACTCATTAGTCCTGAGTACTTTATATAGACTCACCTATCAGTCGCTTGATTTAAACTAACCTTTTTTGTATCTTAAAATCTCTCCTGCTGCAGCCTCACTGTATTACCATAACAATAACCAGTATTTCAATTTTAAGAACTCATTTTTCCTCAAATAGAAAGTGCCAATCAATTTAAAGAGCAGAAGATGCACGCTGAAGAAACAGGCAGGGCACGTGCTCCGGGTGTCTCGCCCTCCTGCTCCGAGCCCGTTGCGGCCGGGAAGCGTTTCCTACCCGGACGTCTCCTCGCCAGCCACCGCGGCTCGGCTCCGTGGCACGCACCAGGCAGAGGCGATTTACCTTGTAACCTTTAATTGCGTGGGCGCGGGGTGGAAATAATTGAACTGGATGGAAAGCTGACATTTGGAAAGCTTCCCCAACTGCTGGTGGTGAAATGCCAGTAGCGGTGTATCGTGCGTGACTGACGGCAAACCCCTGCCCCCGGCGCTCTCCCCTCGGGAGCGGCAGCACCGGCTGTGCGGTGGCTGGCGGGGTGCGAGAGGGGTCCCCGAGGGCCCCCAGCACCCGGGGGGGCAGAGGCGACTCCCCGTCGGCCCAGCCGGAGCGGGTCACGCAGCGCTCCAGCTTTGCCCGCTTGCGGTGGCTGCAGCCAAGGGTCTGGGGTTTCGGGGGGCGTCCATGTCTCAGGTCGGTGGTGGAGGGAGTGCGGGGGCTGTGACGGGGGGCTGGACACCCCGCATGCTCTGCACCTCGCCTGATGGATGGTGGGGTGGAGGAGAGTGGCTGTTTGCACGGTGGCAGCCCTCACACCTGACAGTTAATGTAAATTAACTATTCACTTCTTCGTTGGGCAAAGTGAATCGGCAAACCTTATTACTCCAAGCCAGTCAATTAATTAAAGTTCAGTGCTTAATCAAGTTCCAGTGGTCATACACGGGGCACAGGGATCTCTCTCTCCTGAGCACCATGCTCAGAGGTTAAATGAGAAGCACACGGAAAGGGCAGCGGGGCTGAGCCAGCCGCACGCCGTGCCCGGCACTCCGCTGCCCTGTTCCTCCCCACCTGAGCCACCACCTTATCCGCACTGGACCCGAGGCACCGCGCGTGAGCTGGTCCCTCCCGGCAGCGCTGGGGCGTCTGGCAGGCTCAGCGGTGAGCTCTGGACGGTGGCTTTGCCCCGCCAAGTCCGGCTGCCTGCGGCGCCGGGGCGGTGCTGGGAGGAGAGAGAGGCTCTGCCGGGCACCGCGGGGTGCGGGGGGTGGGAGGCATCAGTGCCAGCCCCGAGAGCCCCTTGCCGGAGCGGGGCATGCAGGAGGGCCCTTGGAAACCCATTTTCCCCCCACCGTGGCGTGGCAGACGACGAGACGCAATAAAACTTGCTCCTGGCGCAGAAGGAATGGCAGCGGGACAGGGAGGGCTGGGCTCTGTGGGGCACGAAGTGGAGAGGACAGGGATGGCGGGCACAGGCTGCCCGAGGTGGAGAAAGGAGGGGAAACAGCATTGATACTGCAGGCCCCTAACAGAAAAATGTCTTTCAAATAGGCCTGACCGTGTGTTTTAGTTACTCTCAGGACCATCCATAACAGGGAAGGAGATGCTGTCCAGCACACGCGGGCAGCAGATTCAATTAGGTTTCTCTCTCCCCAGAACGTGGCACGAGAAGCAATCTCTCTTTTTTGAAGAATGTAATAACAGAGTGCAATGGAAATGTGTCAAAGAGACTCTGAGAACAGGATCCCTGCTTTAAATCTTGAAAAGCAGTCAAGAAAAATATGTTGTTTACCTGAATTTGTTTTTCATAAGGTCTCCCAGTGGATTAATAAACTAACCTTTCGTCTGTGAACACCTGGTCCTACACGCCATCAATAATGCAAGCTTCACCTACTGCATTAATACACACTTAGCGCGGAGAGGCAAATTGCAGAACCCTAAACAAAAGTTACCAAAAAGACTGCACTCACGACAAAGCCGTCACCCGGGGCCCCTGCCCGTCCCCGGGTTTGGCTAGCTCCGGGAGGAAGAGGGCTGGCTTCAGCCTTGGCCTGACCTTACGGCCGTGCTGCAGTGCCCCGCTGCCCAGCGGCTGCCACAAATACAAGTTAAAAAGGACTGAAAGGATGTTTTAGCTGCAAAATATATACGTAACAAATAATTAAGGCTGGGTAACATGGTTCTTTACAAGCTCTTTCATCCTTTTTTGCAGCTTATAACTCAATGGTGAAACACCAAATGTGCTGGGGCTGGCCACGAGCAAGGACAGTGGAAATAAAACCTCAAGTTCAGACGCTGTCAAATGGTGAAAGCGCCCCACGCAGCGGTGTTGTGGGGCACCGGCTTTACAGCGAGCTTGTGCTGGCGAGCAGAGCCCATTTCGTGCCGTTCCCAGGAGATGTCTCAGCAGCAGGCAGCCGCGCAGAGCCCGAGGCGCGTGCCGGGGCCGGCAGTCGCAGGCCACAGGCTGACCCTGCATGTTCCAGCGAGGCCCCGGGTGCTGCCTCTCGCCACGCGTCCCAGACGTGGCCAGGTCGGGAGGCTGGGGCTTCCCCACCCGGCGGGGCTGGGTCAGGGCGGCCCCGTGGGACCACGGCCGTGGGCAGTGGGAGCCCCCTGCCAGCCCCTGGCACTGCCTGGCCTTCGTGGGGCGGGGGGCGTTAAAAGAGCAAGGTGCCCCAAGAGCAGCGCACCGACAGCAGCACACTCCCACTAAGTGACTCTGTAGGCTCGAGCCTGGCATCTCTTAATTGATTGATAGGCTAGGACTGTCAGCGCTTAAAGAGATAATTCAATTTATAAAATCCTATTAAGTGGTGAAAGATTTTTTGATTGTTGAATTGTTTCCTATGTTATGCAAGTCATTTTGGTCCCTCTCACTTGCTTCCCATTTGCGAGAAGGCTGGCAACGGAGTCGTTCCTCACGGCCAGTTGATGCTCGGATGCTCAGAGCATGGGCAAGCACGGGACCTGGGCAGTGAGGGCAAAGGAGACGCCCAAGCCTGCGGCATCCCAGTGTCCCGCGGCATCCCAGTGTCCCGCGGCATCCCAGTGTCCCGTGGTGTCCCAGTGTCCCGTGGTGTCCCAGTGGATGGGACCGTCCCTGTGGCTTTACCGTGACTCCCATCTTGGGCACAGGCAGGGGCTCCAGCAGCACCCCTCTCCCGCGGGTGTTGCCGCGCCAGAGCAGCACCACGGCCCACGCGGCGGCCGGCAGCGCGCACCCTGCGTCGGGGAACGCGCGCGGCCCCTGCCACCTGGGGTGACGCCCTGGGACGCAAAGCGCGGGTGCAGGTGGGAGGCCCCTGCGCTGCCATGTGGCAGCTGAACTTTCTTTTCTATTTTCAGTGCGTGCTCTTTGTTTCCATCCACCACCCCCACACTGATGCAAACTCCCCTCTTCAGTTTGTTTCCATAGAAATCCTCAGCTGTAAATCCTTAAGTAACTTTTTTTTATTTATAGTGTGCTATTAATGTCCTTTCAAGCCGAGGACTCCAGGAAATGAAATAATAGAAAAGGCACCACTTTGAAATGCATCCAGGCATTTATTGTTAGTAAGTGAAAAAGTAACATGAGCATTTAAAGAAAATATTGGCAGATAAATTGGGTTTTAAAGAAAATATAATTGGATATAATTTCTGCTTCATTCAGTTAGATATTTATTGTTTTATTGACTTATTTTCTTTTATTTATAATAAGAAGCTTAAGCTGAAATTTAATTTTGTTGATATAAACATACGTTTTCATAGAAAATTTGGCATTTAAAAATGTTATGTAAGATATTACTGGCTTTGATAAAAGCACGCAGCTTTTGCAAGGGTTTGTTTTAAATTTTTCCAATCTCAGTAAATATGAAGTAGTGTATATAATCATCATTATCATAACAATTAGCATTATTCTAATTAATGGGCAGGGCTAATGGCAATGCATCCACGTGGAAAATCAGTGCTTTCTGCATATTTGAGTTCTTCCCACAGTTTTTGCTGAGATCTACAGAATTTGATCTTCTCCTTAGGCAAAACCCCAGCCCGAGCAGCGGGCTGCCAGGCCGCCGTCCCTTTTGGGGTGAAGATGAAGCCTTTTCCCTGCGGTGGGCTGGGGACGGACGTCTCATTTTCTCAGCAGCCAGCCAGACTGAATCGGCAGCACCATCGGAGGCAGACGCTTTCCATTAATCTTCATGGAGAGGGTCAGCCATCAGGAGATGTCACCAGGAGGCTGCAGTGCCACCGCTGCCAGCGGGACGCGGTCCCGGGGTCTCGGTGGCGGGGAGCGGGCGGTGGCCGCCCGTCTCCCAGCAGTGCCCGGCGAGCCTGCTGGCCCACGCCTGCCCGGCCAAGCGAGGGGTCTGCTCTGGAGGCTGTTGCTTTTAACACAGGCAAGCTCCAGGACAGAGGGTGTCGAGGGACACGTGGAGCAGCTCAGGGCCGGGGGGTCTCAGCTGTCGGGGGTCCCTGTTTTCTGCGGCCAGGCAGGTGACAACACAGCCCCGGTGCTTTCAGGCATTGCTGCGACCTTCCTGACCTGCTGCGCCTCATGCGCGCCGTGTGCCACCCGTGCCAGCTTGGCTGCATACGTCCCCTGTTCTCCTTCTCCATGTTTCAGCCAGGCGCCGGTGCGGTGCCTCCCTCCGGCCGGCGATGCCCTCGCTGGGGCGGCAGTGCCCGAGCACCATGGCTCGTTCTTCCGCGCGGCAAACAGAGCTGTTTCTGTGGCAATGGGTTGGTGATGGGCTCCTCATGTCACACGCAGGCCTGCACCGATGGGACACGGGGCTCCCCTGTTCCGCTCCCCAGGAGCCGCAGCAGGACCTGGACACTGGTGCTTGCCGGAGCTGCTGCCCTGCCACCGGTGCGCTGGGGCTGGCCCCTCCGGGTATCAGGAGGGGTTTTCAGGGTGTCGTGAGCTCTCCTGTCCCCTGTGGGACACAGCAGCATGACACCCCGGTGAGCGAGGGGCGGCGTTTGTCCCGGGGGCTCCCAAAGGCGGCAGGGAGAGCTCGAGCCCCTTCCCCTGCCCTCCCTCGCCCCTCCGATGGGATGACCAGGCACCGTGCCAGTGTGGGGGACCTTTTCACCACGTGAGTGCTCGGTCATTAGGGCCAAGAACAGCCCAACTCATAACAGGGATGCCGCCAAACGACCTCCAGATGGTAATGGCTTTTGGATTCAAACCAGCGCTCCAGAGGTGAAAGGCTGCGTGCTCCATTACCAACCCCCTGAGTCACCCGGTCCCCCTGAAATATGTCATGCACACTTCAAACCTTTCCCTTTTTATAGGCAGATTTAACTGCTGCACGGAACAGCTTATATTAACAACATGCGAAAAAAATGTCCTATGAAGAACAGGCCTAAACCGGTAAATATTTAACAGGTCCTTTCTGTCCTTTCCTTATATGTATTAAAATAATTAGTTTAACAAAGAGGACTTTGTTCCCCTGTGTTTGAGCCACGGCAGTGTCTGGCGCAACAGTACAGCTGTAATTCAGTCTCGGGGTTTTCCTGGCATTTATACACGCTGCTTTGAGCTGCTCTCCCAGTTTATAGTGTCAGCAGAACATCTTGATTGAATTACAGCCTTGTATTCAGTTAGGAGCCATGTATTATTCTAGATGCAGTTGAGTTGTGGGTATCTGTCTTTGCTTATTTGGGGAGATAGACCCTCAGGAAAATCAGGAGACCAGATGCGGGACGGGCACTCCCGGCCCCGGTGCCGTGTGGCAGAGCGCCCCATGTGCCTGCCTTGCCGGCAGCGGCTCCGGGCAGGTGGAGGGCGGCAGTTCTCCCCCGGCTGCAGGACGGTGGTGGTGAGCTCGTGCCCCGCTGCCCTGGCACTGCCTGGCACCCCGCACCCTCTGGGCACGTGGGACCAGGGCACTTGGTGGCACTGCCTGCTGTCCTTTCCTCCCACTGCTGGTGCCAGCCTTTTAAATAAGTGCCAAACAGCAGGTTCTGGGCTGAGCCTCTCACCAGCCTGTTGAGCGCATTTATTTTCCTCCAGCCAGCCTTAAGTTCAGGCCCTTCCGAGCTGTGCGCCGGAGCCACGGCAGTTCGGTGGGTGAGCCCGGCGGTGGGGCCAGGCTGTGCCCCCATGCAGCAGCACCCACCCGCGGCAGAGCCATGTGGGACCCACGGTGGGAGCAGGGGCCGGTCCTGGAGAGGAAACACCACCTTTAGCGTCCTGGTGAACCCTCCGATCTCAGTCCCTTATTCCATTCTGAGAGGCAAGAGGAAATCCTGTTCTGCCGCACTGTCGGCATCGGCGTGCACCCCCAGAGACCACCTCCGAAAAAGAGCCACATCAGTTCAGCTCTTCTCTCAATTGAAACTGAGCCTAGGCTCTGAAAAACAGGATGGGAGGGATGAGGTGTCGGGGAGGGGTCCCAGGGCGTGCCGGCGGCAGGGAGGGCAGCACCAGCCCCTGGGGACAGCATGGACCAAGCGGTGCTCGATGCGCAGGATGGCAGCGGAGGGATGGAGCTCTGCCGAGCAGCACGTGCAGCGCCGAGGCTGCGGTGAGCAGTGGGTGGCCTCTGCGCAGGCTGCAAGGGGCTGCTGGTGTTCACGAGCTAAAGGACGGCTTGTTTCCCTCTGTGTCCGGCATGTCCTGCCTCACCTGCTGGGTGCTCCGAGCAGGGACTGCCTGGGGCGCACGGCTGCAGGTACCATACCTGCCTTGCTGCTCTTGAACATAGCATTTTGTGGAAGTGCTGTGGCTCCTCCCTTGAGACGGGCAGCAATGAGGCCGCGGGCTTCGCTACTTGTGCAGGAGGGAAGCACGAGTGCGCGGGGAGAAGCGCGGCTCCCATGCGAGGGAAATCCCGAGGGCCGTTTGGTGCTGGCGCCGCTTCCTGCCTTTGTCCGCACCCAGGCACGCGCCCCAGGACACGGCAGCCGTGGCCCTCGTCAGCCATTGTCATAGGAATGCCCTTCCCCTAATTTGTCTTATTAATCGGAGACAGCACATTGATCAGCCACCGTGAAAGCTGGAATAATTGCAGACTCAAAATAGCACAGATTTAAATGTTTCAGATGATAATCTCTTGCCTTGGAAATACTCATGCTAACGTAGCAGCAGGGCTGGGCGCTCGGCAAGCCGCTTCCTGGGAATGCCGTGCAGGAAGGACAGAAGCCGTCAGGTGAGGCAAGCCCAGCTCTAAAGCCCCACGTGTCACAGGGATCCGTGTGGGATACGGGGGCGGGCAGCGGGGCGGCCCCCAGCCCTGGGGGGAGAGCTGCCAACGGAGGCTCTCGGGGACGCCTTGCTTGAGCAGATCCTGCCCGGGCCGTGGCTCCGCGGGCTCCCGGCTCCTTTTCTTTCCACCTCCGCCAGCGCCAGCGTGCGGGCGCCTCTGCCCTCGCCACGGGAGCCCGCATTAGCTCTGCCTCCGTAATGGGTTTCCTCTCTCATCTGCAGTGCCAACATTTCCAGTAGGATCTATATCTTTCCATAGGCAGTTTGTTTCATCACAGTAACATAATAATGTGCTGAGAAGAGCTCATAGTTGTGAATTAATGTTTAAAAGCTCTCACTTTTGGGTTGTTGAAATGAATGTTAATTTGACAAATGGCAGTCATTGGGATTGAGACGGCATTAACATGGAAATAAGAGTTAACCTCCAGCAGGGCAGATACAAGGTGAGATGAGCAGACGCTGCAGAAGCTGTAGTTTTTCACCTGATGCTCATACTGTAAATACTGCCAGTGTCCTATCTATTTATAGAACTGTAATTTAAAGGCTGGTTCAGGAAAATCTGAATGACATCTCCGTAAGAGAAGCAATCGTAGGGTATCTTGGAATATGTCAGGCAGCTCTCTTGCTTTCTCTCTCAAAAATACTCATACATCCACTAAATCAATTTGCCTTTCTCTTGTAACTGCATTTGCGGGGCCATTCTTTTCCATTTTCTGTCACTGTCATACGCTAATTCATGTCACTCTGCGGCATGGGAGGGCCCAGCTCCCAGCTCCGCCGCACCGACACCAGCATGGCTCGCCTCGTCCCTCCTGGACGTGCAACCAGCTGCCAGGCTGGCGAGGGTCCGAGAGGTCTCAGGCTTCGTGCCGGGGCTGAGGGTCCCACCCCGGCGTGAACGCTGGCCCCCAGGAGCCACCCCTCCCATGGGCGCCGCTCCGCTCCTCTGCGCCCGGGCAATGAACCTCTGCAAAAGCTGACTAGGTGCGGCAGTGCACCTTCAGGGGTACCTTCTCTGTTTTTTTCCTAAGGTTTTCCACAAACTGGGGTTTTTATTTACCTTTTTTCCATGCTTTTCCTCCAATTCTCACTTAGGAGGAAGGAGGAGACTTTTCAAACAGGAAAAAAATGCAGTGCCAAACCCCAGATCTAGATCCCCAAAATTTGGGACAAAAAGAATCTTAAACAACACTATTTTTCTGAGAATACCTTCATTTTGGAATAAGCCATTTTCATTGAAAACATAATGCAAAAGCAAATGTTTGGCTACTCTACAAATGGACTGTTTCACACACAGTGCCGTGCCTGGCTTGCAGCCCGGGTGTGAGTGCCCGTCCCGGATCCCCGGCACGGCGGGCATTGGAGCTGCTGGGTGCTGGGCACGGCACCGGAGGTGTGCGCTGCAGTAGCTGCCACCTCTCTCCCCTTGGCAGCTCTCCTGAGGGGCTTTCCAATAATTTTTAGCTTTATGTCTGCCTTGCACCAAAAAAACAGCAGCAAAAACCTCTACCCAGAGTTTTCCTTTTGAGTTTGGACACTAGGCTCTTCTCTCCTCGGTTTTTTCTTCTCTTTGGCCAGGAGAGCTCATTCTCTGTGGCAGACGTCACAGCCTCCTCTCCCCGGCCAGGGCTCGGACACGGTGCAGACGCTCCCACGCCGCTGCCTGCGCCACGGCCTGCAGCCGCCCCGAGCTGCGCTGGGGGAGGAGGGCTCCCTGTCCCGGGGCTGCAGCGCCGGAGCCCAAGATGGGTTTCTTTTCCGCATGGGGGGTCCGGAGCTGCCCCCCTCTCCCTGGTTCTCTAGACCGGCACTGGCAGAAGGGAGCAATATTTTTGTTGTGAGCATCAATAACGAGACCAGGAGCTGCAACACGCAACCCTTCCCTCTGCAGAGAAGCTCCTGTGCTAGGACAGGGCACACATGGGGGAAGGAGGTGCCTGCGCCCGGGGGAGATGCTGCTGCAGATGAAGTGATGTGAGCACTCGGCGTCCTCAGAGAAGAGGCTGCTCCTGCCAGCCCAGCGCGTGGCTCTGTCTCCAGAGAGCGCCTGTCCCTAACGCCAGTGCTTGGGTTTTGTGCATGTCCATGTCCTTACTCCTCAGCCCGCATTTGTGTGTCTAACGGTTCAAACCAAGATACTGCCAAAGCCCTACATCCTGGGAATAATTAGAGCAGAAAATCCAGCAAAAAAATTTCTGAGCTTACGGCACTGGCTCCCGAGTGAAATTACCCCCACGCAGAGATCTTCTAACGGGACACGTACCTGAGTCACTCCAATGTAAATGCGTTTGACTCGCTAGGCAAGCTGACCCATTTAACCAGGGCTCCAATAAGCCACCGCTGTGCTGACTGTCCTCCAGGAGGTAACATTTAATTTGCCCCTAAACAAGCAAGAAGAGAACTCCACATCCATTCTCTCCACCTCTGTTTTTTGCAGCCATTGGTTTTCGAAAGCGAGGTGGAGAGGAGTCTGTAAACCAGACAATCTCAGCCCCAAAACAGCAGCTTTTTTTTTTTTTGCAAATTGTTTAATGTTTTGAAATGTTCCTTACATCCCCAGACATAAATATTCTGACTTGCAGCTGGGAAACTTCCTTCCAAGTTGTTTTGTTTGTCAGGTTCAAGTACAAACTTTTCAGTTAAAAACCTTCTTTCCTTGACTTTTAATAGTTACTGGCCAACAAATGAAAAAGAGGAAAAGGGAGTAAATTACATGACCTGTCTCTTTTTGTTTATTAAGAATTTCTTTCCAGCGTCTGATTCTTACGGAAATATGGTTTCAATTTTCTCTTTGAATTGTGGATCAAGAAATGTTGCCAATACATATTTTTCTCTGTCATAATTTCATTTAATCTGGAGCCTGTAGATGTCTTGAGAGCCATGTCTCCTCCCTGGGTTATTACCGTGTGCGCCTGTTGTCATGTTAGTTTTCAACTGGAATCAGGTTTGTTCCGGAAAGAGGCGCCGGCGCTGGCTCGCTCGCGGAGCAGCCGAGGGCCGGGCGCTGGCCGCGGGCTGGGGGGATGCCCCGCGCTGTGTCTCGCCCCCGGCCCCTTCCCCCCCCGGCCCCGGGGTCTGGGGCAGAGGGCTTGTTGGTGCTTCGCGTTCCCGCAGGTCCCTTCCTCTGCGGGACCCGGCTTCCCGGCCCCGGTGGAGGAGCACCGTCAGGTTGAGGACCCGCCAAAGCCAGCCGTGGAGCGTGGGCGATGTCCCAGGGGCGAGGGCCGGCTGGGAGGGCATCGCTGCTGGGCTCCTGCGAGCCACGGCTCTGGAGGCCCTTCGGCGAGCGTCTGAATGTGGCTCCTGGGTGTGATGCTGGGCTGCAGAACCCACATTTCCAGCTGCTGCTCCCCGGGTAGCTGTCGCGATGGACTCCCTGCGTGCCCTTGGATTTGGCTCTGCGCGATGGGTAAATGCGGCTGTCTCTGATGGGGCCATTTGGCCACAAAAGTCCATCGTTAGTCCCAGTGTGAACCTGATGGTCTTTTGCTATTTTCTGGTCATGCACGATGCTCAGAAATTCCTCTGTAAAGGTGTGAATGGCCTCACAGAGACAAATCTCTAGTGGTAATTTTGAGTTTATCCAGACCAGGGCTTTTTCTAAGAAGTTTGATAAAAAAGCGTCATTTTAGAAGGTGACCAGCATTCCTTCACTTGCTGGGATCACGCTGCCCCGCTGGGTGCTCCCGAGTGATTCAGGTCCATGAGAGGATTTCATCCACCTTGCCGAGGGCAAGCACCCTGCAGCAGCCCGCTCCCCTGCAATGGGAGGGGAGTCCTTGTAGCCCGGCCATGGCTGCAACACCACATACATAGCCCAAACACACAAATGGCTACAGCTGTGACAATTTATTCCCTCAGTTGTTATGACTTCTCTTGCAGGATTACAGTTTCTCAAGATATTGCTCTGGCCAAGCACTTCTCTTGCATTGTGAAATGGCACACTCCCTTGCATTTAGTTGTGGCTATTTCAGACTTTCAAAGGATTAACCTTTCCCATCTAAATGAGAAGAAAAGGGAAGAAATGACTCACAGCCTCTCCCCATCCCCTGAAAAGAGCTTTTTCTGATGGAACTGGAATGCTGGAAATAATCCAGAGGAATTCAGAAAATGAACCTGTCAGAAGAATATTTTAATAAACTGCCTTTTTCAGCCGCAGTGTCAACAACTCGCACTCTTCCCTTGTCATCTGAAGGAAGCCCAAGCAACCATCAGAGAACAAAGGCAGCAGCGGGGCTGGACCCCGCAGTGCTGTGGAGGTTTCCCAGGGAGTAGCTGTGCCTCCGTCTCTTCCCCTTAAGTAGTCGGAGGTTACAACGCGGCGTATCTAATTGCGTGCGGGGCTTTGACTATAGCCCTTCCCAAGGGACTTTGCAGAGGCTGCACCAGGCGCTGGTGCATCCTCCTGGTGCGTGCGGAAGGTGGGGGCACACAAGTGGGCTTCCCCTGGAGCCACCTCACGGCCGGGTGGACTGTGCTGGGCAGCTGCGAAACCGGGTATGGCACCGCTCCCTCCTTAACGGTGCCCAGGTGTCTGTACCTGCCGGCAGGGCCAAGGCAGGTCCAGCCCCTGTTAGGTCTCGTATCCAGATGTGCTCTGCAGTGGGGTCGCAGGCAGAAGATTCAGCAGCAATGGGTAACGGCCGCGGCTTCCCGGCGCTGTGTCAGCCACGCCACTGGCAGTATTGATGCCACCCAAATGCCTGTATCTAGAGAAGGGGCCGGTATTGCAATGGCTCTGGGAAGCTGCTGACGTTGCTCTGCTGGCCAGTGACCCTCAGCAAACCACCCGGGTCTCCCTGGTGCGGGGGCTTGCAGGACCTTCCCCGCAGGGAGCGACAGCCTGGCCGCGGAGCCAGTCCCGCCAGCCCTGGCAGTGCCCGTGCCTCCCGGGGCTGGGCTACCAGCACCGGAGCTGCCACAGCCATTAGGGTCTCGACAGCAGGCGGGTATCCAGGTGTGCTGTGAGGTGGGGCAAGAACGTGCCTGATGCATGACCAGAGCGCATTAAAGCTGCTGCCTTCATGTTACCTACAAGCTACTTCTCTCCCACCTCATCCCGTTTCTCACGTGCTGTCTGTGCAAAGGTGGTTCTCTTTATAAAGCCGTCTTTCTCATTGTCCACATTGCTTTTAAGTAACTGACACTCACATTTTAAAAAGAAATCAGCAAAGGCTCCATTAGATGAAATGTATAATGTGGCAGCAATTTGCAAATTATGACTTCTAAAATAGACCTTTCCATCTGTAGAGATTCAAAGATTCCAAAGAAATCCAGGAAGCAGAACTCTGGAAGAGGGGCTAGCTGACCGCGGGCAGTGCATTAGCCGTGCACGTGCAGTGTAATGTGGGGGCAAGCAAATATTTGGGTCACATGAAGAAGTGACCATGAGAGAACAAAAAAAGTAAAAGGAGCTCTACAGGGCTGGACAGAACCGTATTTGCTGCATTTAGTCCTGGATGCCTGATAGTTCAGAGTTAGATACTTCAGAGAGGATCTAAAAATAAAAAATGCTTTGAAACTGCAATAACTAGTCTACTAGAACACCAAAAAGCAAGTCTGCTTGTGCTTCTGGGCTTGGCTGGTGTCTGGGAAGGACACAATGGGAAAAAGCAAACATCCACCCCGCTCCGCCAGGTAGGAAGGGAGCACCCGAGAGGTGCAGGGATGCCCTTTGCCCCGCCGCGATGGGCTCCGGGGCTCTCGGGGTGGGAGAGCAGCAGTGGTGGCAGGAGAGCACGAGCGGACGCAGAGGCAGGGCAGGGATGCCTCCTGCTAAAAGGAGGAAACATCAGCCCCGTGCGAGGCGCCCGGCTGCTCCGGCCTGTGCCTATCTAGACACGCCATTGAGTGTCTTGGTCCTCGCATGGAGCCGCGTCTCATCGGGGAGATCAGTTGTGTAAGAAGCAAGGTATCTTTATCAGTTTGGAAATTCATTTCCTGGTGTCAAGGCTGCGAGGACGCGAACAGATAAACTGGGAGGCTGCTGGCAGAGTCTGCGGCAGAGCCTGGGATGGATAGAAACGTCAGTCACTGTCAGGGGAAGACGCCCGTCCCTCTCTCCCACAGGACGTGTCCTGGGGCCACCGGCGCTGCTCAGCTGGAGCTGACATGGGCAGGGACGGCTGGGATGGGGCCGTGGCCAGGCTCCTGGTGGGAGACAGGTCACCCCAGCCCTGGGGAAGAGAGAGCAGGCATCCATCACCTGCCGGGCAGAGCGGCACTGGGAGAGGCGCAGAGAAAAAGGCCGCTCTGGGGCTGGCCGTGGTGCAGCTCGTCAGGTCGGCAGAAAGCTGGGGCTGCGGGGACTCCCGGGGTGCCCAGAGCGCGCGCTGGAGGCTCCCCAGCTCCCAGCGTTTCCTTACCCGCGTCTGGGCGGCCCTGTGCCATAAATTAAAGGGGACCATCTTGAAGGAGGCTTTAATCAAAAGTTAGGAGTTGCAGCCAGCATGTCACCGTTCCTCATTAGATTGCCATTATAATGCTCTGTAATTGGAAAGACGTTAATATTGACAGTGTTGTGAAGAATGTCCTGCTTCTCCTTGCACGCGTGGATTTGATAGAGTTGAATAATGGAGCAGATATGATGGATTAGAAAAATTCCCCAGTTAAGGTCCCTAATTATGGAGTTTTACCTGCCCAATTAAGGTGGAGTACTTGAGAAAAAACTAGACACTGACTCTCTCCAGGCACCCAAGTGCTCTGTGAAGTACCAGCAGCCACAGCAGCCCCGGCCCGGATGATTACTGGAATTTTATCCTACTTGAAATGTTGTCTTCCTGAGTTCCCTGCAGTATAAAGCTAAAATTCACTCAGAGGCTGAAGTAGTACCAGCAAGTCCCACTCCTCAACACGATCTGAAGCTGCACAGCTATTTTACCTGACCTGGATGTGGATTCAAGAAGCAGGAGTAATTTAAAACAGCCCCCACCATGCCCCACAGCCTGTTTCCTTTGCCTTTTTTTAACAAATCTGAGTGATTCTGGGAGGAAGAGCCGACGGCTTGTCAGCGTGTCGGACGGAGGCACTGGCGAAACGTTTCAGCGGCAGGACCCACCGCCCCGACCGCTGGGAGCGCAGCAGGAGCAGGGCCTTTACATTGCTTCTCTGGACAAGAAATTACAATTTTCCTTTCTGGTTTTGGAAGACATTTTGCAAAATTTAAAGATAAAAAGGCCAAACCTTGTCAGAAGGGGAAGTGTGTGAAGACGTGATGCTCAGCAGGGGAGCGCAGGACGGGGCTGGGTGGAATGCGGGCACGGCCCTGAGGACCCCCCTCCCGCCTACATGGCACCGTGCCGGCCCCGCTGCCGGCCGGGACTGGGCTGGAAACCTCCAGCAAAGCAGCCGGAGCCGTGCTGGCTCCCCGGGGGACCTGGGGCTTCAGGGCTGCAGTGCAGACCCTGAGCAAGCCCAAAGCCTTGAAAATTCAGTATATCAGGCACACTAGAGATATAATTTTTTAAAATAATAATTTAGCTGTCTGCAGCCTAAGGATGAATCATGGCAGTTTTCCTTTAACCGTCTTAAAAAAAATGGCAGTGTTGGTCCTGGAGAAGCCGGCGGGTGACACCCGTGGCGTCCGCTCGATGACACCTGCCTCAGCAAAAGGGCAGGTAGAGCGGCACTGACCCTGCACACCCCGCTCCTGAGGAACAGCCGGCTTGCTGCTGCAGAGGAGATTTTAGTATCCCAGTCTCCCTCTAATCCCTCCCCATAGTGGTGGGACGATTATCCCATAAATTAGGAAATAAATATTCTGCGCGGGCTCTGGAGTTTGTAACTATTTACCCAAGGTGTGCTTTCTTCTCCGGAGATATTCCTGCAAGGCTGCTGAGGGATGGAGACGTGCCTGTGCTTTTTTCTTTGCCCCTGCCTCCCTTTCATCTGCTCTTGTGATGAATTGTAGGGAAAAACTACCCAAGCCCGTCTGTTTTGGCTTAGATCAGCTTTTCTTCTCATTATAATTTAAGTCTTTAAGGGTCTTCAACAGGAGCCTGTAAAAGTCAGATCATTCATTCCTGTTGACTCCATGTGTTTCATGGCCATTCGGGCCGTGATTCATGCGGCGGTGCCCGGGCCGCGCCTCCTTTGTGCCGCGGCAGAACAATGCCTTTGTGCGCCGGGCTGGCGTGCCCGTGCAGGCTCCGCGCCGGGCGGCAGAGGGTTAACCAGAAAAATCTTGTAATAGCTGAAAACTATGGATTGAGCAAAATCTCCCTGTCAGCTCTCTGTGATTTTGCTGAGAGCACTTGGACATGCTGGCATTGGATTTACAAATTGAAAATCATTAATAATTCTAACCAGGCTGTGATAAATCTGAGATCAGTCTCGATGAACCTGGACACCATTTCATAAATCAAAAAGATTACTTAGGAATTTTTTAAAATCTGACGTCAAAATGTCATGGTTACTAATGGTTTTTGTAGATCTCTTACAGTGATATATCATTTATCTACGCTACATCTAAAATGTGACACCAGGGCAGAAATGTGATGTCTTTAATATCATGAATACATTTTATCCCATAATAAAGGTATTAACAACTTCTTGCTGTGACTTGTACTTGAAGTTCTGTGCCTGATTTAGTGCTATTGTTATCATATTAACTGTTTTCCTCCCAAATATGTGCAGGCAAACTGTTGCTTATTTTGTGTGGCGACGGGCTGACAACCCGCCGAAGCAGAGGAGGGGATTCCTCGGGCCGGGCTCTTCGCCCGCCTCCCCACCTCCTGCCGCCCCGGGGACCCAGGGCACCGCTGGCTCCTGCTGCGTGGGCGCAGCCCCCTCGGCCCCGCGTGCTGCTCCGCAGGGACGCTCAGCGGGACCGCCTGCTCGCAGGGTGCCCTTCTGGGACAAGGCCTGTCTTCCTGCTGGGATTGCGGGGCAGCGAGGGCGGAGGCTGCGGGCGCGCACAGGGGCCCAGGTGCAGCGGCAGTCGACGGTCTGCTGCTTCTTACCAGCCTCCGGCTGCTGGGGGCTCTGCCCCTCTCGCTGGCTTCTGGAAGGGAGGCGTGCTTTGGAGCAGGGGCTCCTCTTGCGGAGCACACGCTGCTGGGGAGTTTTGCCAAGGAGGGGTCACCGGCAGATCCGCGTGGTTTGGCTGACCAGCACAGCTAACGCAGCATCCCGCTGTCCCCTTCCCAAGGCGTAAACACGGAGCTGTTTGGCGAGGAAAGGGAAGGATGGACCTGAACGCCTCGCGGTGCCGGGAAGCGGTGGGAGCCCAACAGGATGTCATTCCGCACGCGGCCTGGGTGAGCATCAGCAACAGGGACGTGCAACACAGTGACGAGAAAATGCCAGAGCCAGAACGGACCTAGCAAGTAGGCATGGCTCACAGCACAGAGTTTTGTTTTATATTGGTTCTTACAGAATTTTTCCACGCCTTTTAAGTGGGCTATTCTGAGAAAAGTTTACAAGACTTATGGAATAAAAACCCAGCAAATAACCTCCAGAAAATACCCTTCAAACCACTCCTTCAACTGATTAATGAAGCTAATGCTAAAAAATGTCACTGAAGATGTAGGTACGATAAGGGAAGAAGCTGCATCTATGCCACTGCTTTGGCTGTGGAATCAAGCACAAAAGTTATTTTGCACAGCCTGGTTTGGATGCCCTGATCTCCTTGGTGAAGCTCGGTTTCGTGCTCTAGGATGGCTTTCTATTTCATACCACACATTGCGTTAGCTCTGACTGCAGGGCACAAACAAAAACCTTGAGGCGATGGAAAGCCTGCTGGAAGCAAGCGGCAACCCAAGGCCCAAGTCCAAACTCACCCTGAGCACATGTAAACTTGGTCTGGCAACTCAACAAACCATTAAAATATGAAAACTCAGTGTTTAAGGAAGGCCTAACAAACATTGTGGAACGCTTTTCTCATTTTGGAAGCAGCTCCCTCTCTGCTCGCCTTGCAAACGCGTGGATGTGCAGAGGACGTGCATCCCGGGCAGCAGCACCGTTAGGCGACGGCGAGGCTGGTTTCGCCCCGCTCTGCGCGCGTGCAGCGTACACGTACGCCTGTGCTCCCACGGCTCCTCACTTCCTACGCTGAACCTTCAGTGCTTGCTGGCACGGGAAAGCGCACAGGCCACGGATGCTATAGCACAGTACAGTGCAACTTCCTACAATGGATTTTTGTATTAGAAATGACTTTTGGAGACTTTGCTATAAAATGTTACATTGCTTTGGTGCATTCTTTTTAAAAATGAATGGTTCAACTATTAAAATTTAAAGAGTCATTCCCAGTCTCTTCCCAGTGAGCCAGAAACACGCCGCAGGAGCATACAGCCTCCAACGCTCCGGGCGTAGCTAAAGAGCTATCAGAGCCTAACAGGTAGCTGAGGAATTTAAAGCAAAGCTTTATGGGGGAAGGTTACATTCAGAGGTGAACAAATGGTGGTACCAAGTCTATGCAAAGCAAGTGACAAAATGTAAAAATCCTCCCTGCATTTTGAAGGAAAATATATCTTTCTTTCTGTGCGGTGCCCATGAAAAATAGGCTTTTTTATTTCCTTTTTTCATGCTAGGAAATTAATATTTGCCTTTAAAAAAGATTTGGTGGAGGTTTGCGTGAAGGTCATTAGCAATCTCGCTGGGGAATAAAGAAGGGAGTGATTGAAATCTGCATGGGTTTGTTACTCATTTGTGGCTTTGCTGTACACGTAACGTTTTTATTAAGAAAATAATACTTTGGGGCTGGTAATTGTGTTGCCAGCTGGGCCGGGGAGGGGAGAGGAGGAAAGCAGAGCACTGAAACCTACTATTTATGTCCCTGCTAGGTACAATTCCAGGCAGGTATATATATGGTAAATCTCCTTGAGCTGTCCCCAAAGTCACCCTGAAGTGCCGCAACTCTTCCCGGCGTCGAGCACTTTCCTCCAGGGCTGCAGCCGAGGCAGCCGGTGCCGGCCGCTGGCACGGCCAGGTCTGCGCCGCAGGGTGACCGCGGGCACCGCGGTGCGTGGGCAGCGCCAGCCCGGCGTGGCCGGAGCGGAGGGTGCTGGTGCAAAGCAGGGTGCTGGCTGCGCGGACCGCCATCCCTGGAAGGGGACAAATAACCCCGGTCCTCCTGGAAACACCAGGCACTTCCACAGCAACTTCTGTTTATCAGGTAACAAGGTCACCTGTTTCTGTTCCATTTAACCCCAAAATACCCACGGTTAGGATTCAAGCTGTAAAACCCTGGTATTGCTTGCAAGTCGTCTTAAAAATTAGCATAGCACAGAGTAGATACAATCTGAAGTTGGCTTGTAAAATCTTTTGGAAGGATCATTAAGGGTATTTCATTATCTCCATATTGCCAAGGTCAGGCTGTCCATATTTCCTCTTTAGTGCTGCGATGGGAATATGCCGCGACTGTGGTATAATAGACCAGAAAATGTCCACACTGGGAATGATGGTAAATCAATAAAAACTCATCAATATAACTCCCACTTTCCCAAGGTACTGCAAACAGCCTCAAGTTTGTAATTTACTTATGTATCTTCACCTTTTTCCCAACATTTTTTACACCAACTTCTGAACTTTTTGTCTGTGTAAAATCTTTGTGAGAGACAATATATATAAGGGATAAAATGCTTTATTGAAAAGATTATTGATTTTTTCGGCCAAGCTGCTTGTGCAGCAGCTCCACACTGCTCTCCCAGCAGGGAGATCTAAATTTGAGAGGGGCTGAGGCAGCCAGGTGGGAGGCAAGCAGACGTGGGCACAGCAGCGCCGCGGGAAGGCCGGGGAGGGCACCTCCTGCCTGCCGCCCGCCCGGCACGCGGTGACGGGGCTGCCGAGCTGAGAACAAAGGTTGGCAAAGCCAAAGCCACGCTGCAGAAGGGAGAGGGACAATTGCACAGCTTGGGCACAGAGAAGGGGGTTACACCTCTCTCAAGACTGATCATTAATATTATGACTGTGCACTGTGCTGCACAAACACCTAAGCAATACCAGACGTGCCCGAGTCCTGCTTCAGCGAGCTTCCTCACAAGCCCACCCCGCCTGCACGCTCAGGCCAAGCCCAGAGCCGGAGAGGCTGCTCTTGTCCCGCCTGTCCCGGGGTGGGAGCGGGGGGCACCGACTGGCAGCTCCCCGCAGCGCTGCTGGGACTCGGGCCCGTGCCTCGGGGATCAGAACAGCGCTTTGGCTCTTTAGAAGCCTCAGTAAAACCTCGAGCAAATGCAACCTGAGGGGTGGTCGCTCCTTTTTTCTCCATAGCACCTTGCTTATACCCTTCTTTCTTTATTCTTCCATTTCTCAGTCTTTTTATTCATCTACATCCCTTCCTGTCTTTTTTCTACTCTCCACTTTGGAAAAAAACAATCTAGAAGCACAAATACACTATGTCTTTTTTAGGCTGACAAAGGGACATCCCCATCACACAGCATACCCTGCCATGGACAGCTGGCTGGCTCCTGGTTCCTTCCCCGATGTCCCCGTGGACACGAGGCTCGCAGGGTGCCGGGTGTCTCAGCTGGACACAGGGAGGGCTGCAATAGCACACACGACCCATTCTGATTTTGAGAATGCCGAATCCTTTATTATGAGTCAACCAGTGAAATAAAACCAATCCTGTTTTATTAAAAGCCCAAAGACACAATTAGATCTTGCAGATTATGCAAATGATGTGTAGCCCTCTGACTGTTGGCAATTTGCTGCAGACCTCTGTGCTGCAGTGCTTGGGCAGCCCTGCCTGAACACCGGTTAGAGACCCTTACCCCCTCGCAGAGCTCTGGAGCCTGAAGCCCTGATAAATATTCCACAAAATACGAACAGCCTATTTTCTCTTGCTACTCTGACCTTTTCGCCAAGATGTTAGAATGTATTTTTTTTGCCAGCTACTGTATGCTTATCCCCAGGGGTCAGGGACCTACAGGGCTCTATTAACTGTCAGTGGGTTTTTTTTCCTGATGTCTGAGTTTACCCATAGCCAAGCTAATGTACTGAAGAGAGTCTTGGCAGGGGCAATAGACATCGTGTCATTGAGGGCATAAAGGCCAAGGAGTGGATGGAGAAACCTGGTGGTGAAACTTAATCAGCGAGCAAAGACCTGAAACCAGGCTGCATTTGGTTGAGGGACCCCACAAACACCACGTGGAAACAAAAGTGGCTGCTTTCCCTTTCTCCATCTGCTCTTTGGCCCCGTCACCCCTAGCCGGCAGCCGGGAGGCAGAGGGGTGCCGCTGCTGGTGCTCGCCCAGGACGGGGAGAGCCACAGCGCCCAGAGCAGCATCCTTGCACAGAGCACCCAGCTCCCGGCTTTGGGGTTGCTTGCAGTGCTCAGGCACTCGTCTGGGGGATAAGTGCCTTCTCTCATTCTGTCCTCTATTTTCTCATTTTTGACTTTTATGGTTTTTCATTTACAAGTCTAATCAGAGAGAGGCAGCAGGATGGAATAGTGCAATCATTCAACATAGATTAACAATAGAGTCAATAGCCTACAAGTGTTTGCAGCATCCCCCAGTGCAAGCTCCTTCAGCACCGAGCCAGGAGAGACTCTAGGAGGCTAAAGCAGAAAGGAGCTGCTATCGCTTTATATGCTATATACAAAGCTGTAGCTTGAAGACCTCAGCTAACCACACTGCCTTCCGAATGGAGCAGCATCCCCTCCAGGAGCTCCCCTTGCAGGAAGTTTTCAGGCCAGACAGCAAAGACAAGGCAAGCATCTCATTTCATCCATCTGGGAACAACTGTAAATCCCGCCACCGCTGCGGCCACAGCCCAGGCAAGCTGCCCTGAAAGCAGCTCGCCGTGGGTGCCTCTAGCCCAGATCCACCACGGCTGATCGGTGCGTTGCCGACCGGCCGCAGCCGTGGTCTTTCAGCACGTGCTGCCCCTGTGAGCACAGCTTCCCCGGCTGGGTGTGTTCATACGGGGAGTCCTGATACACCCGCCGGATTGCTCCCCACAGCTCTACAGCGGCACAATCTAGGTTTTAATCTCCAAACCCAATTTTTTTGCAGGAAAGAAATAATCTGGTTTAATCATATTGGTAAGAACAGACACCACTGAGTGTGTAAATCCCTGTCAGTGAGATCCTGAAGAACATAACACCCAGCTGAGGTGTGTAATTTCAACCCACTGCAAAAGTAATTATGGGCACAATTCAGCAAGGCGTTAAAAACCTGGGGTTTGTTTTGTTTTATTTTAAGCACTTGTGTAAGCACTGTATTGAATCAAGACTTAACACTGCATATCCTTCCTCCACGCAGGGCTGGCATGGCCGATATTACACTGCTATGAAACAGCAGCACGCTCGGGCGAGCCTCCTGGCAAAGCACCGCGCTGGTCCGGAGCCCCGGTGCCCTGGGCTGCGCTGTTGCTGCTGGACCGCTGCAGCTCTGCCCATCCTGCTGATTCACCCCGCTCTGCTCTTGACACAAACTGGCTTTCAAAGCCTAACAAGCTAAAACTGGGTTTTTAAGAGCAGTCTAAAGTTAAAAATAGTTGACATTTTGGGAGTGACTGCGAGGTAAAATTCAAGCTTCCACTAGGTTTGTTGGCGATTTGAAAGTGCATCGAATACAGAAGTGTGCAAAACATGATTGCTGCTAAAGACCACAGCTGGAAAAAATATGTCACATTTTTATAACTGCTGTATACCTAATAAAATACAATAGATTTACTATCAGTTGAGGAATAGATTGGTAAACACTGTAAATTAAATCCTATGATGAAGTTTATTAAACTTCAAGGCAGTGCCTACTGGGACAGGAAGGCTAGAAGTTATCGGAAATTCTGAGCCTGCCACCTTCGTTTTCCATGTTATTTTAAACTGTTGTTACCCAAAAAGGTGCGGGCTGTGGTACCTGAATATATACGGACATGCCAGCTCCATGATGCGACTCACTACGCCCGGCCCATAATTTACCAGCTTTAACCCTCCTGTGAAATGACATCTATATAAATATTGTTAATAGCACTCACATAATGTTAAGTCAGGTTTTACTGGACTCCCTCATACACCCTTTGGATTTATTAGCTATAGGATTTGAAGTAAATTTTTATTAGCCCAAGTTAAACCCAGCTACCATGGGCTTGGCATTTGGGCTTTCTTTCCCCCATCTTTCTTCCTTTATCTGAGCTTGGGCCCCCTTTTCTCAGCCCAGTGCTTCCTCCCTCAGACCGAAACGTCCTCGGATAAATCTTACGGAATGAAACATTTATTAATTTTCCTAACCAATGTTGATCTCATAAATTACCAGGACTTTTTCATGAAATGGTTATTAACATCCATGGCTGTATGTTAATGGCTTATTGACCAAATATGGGATAATTAGACCCTAGGAGCACTGGCCACTGTGATCTATGAGAAGCAAATTTGGCCCTTATTACACCAATGACCTATTTAATATCTACTGATGAATTTAAGGTAGAATCACAGGCAGAATTTGTTTCAAGGAGCTGCCCTCCAATTAACGAGCAGAAAGATTCTTGTATAAAATCTATTGATCCAGAAAAAAATATTAACAAAAATCATTTTTTGTAACCGATGATTAATTGGCTAAATAAGTGTTAGACTGAGATACACCAGGAAAACACTGGTAACCAGATATTTCCTGGGATTAACATGCCTTCTCTCCCAGCTTTGAAGGATTTAGGTCCTAATTTATACTATGAAGATTTATACTCGTATTTTTAAAGAATTTAAACATCTACCCATGCTGCAGTTTCAGGAACAACTGTTTAGACCTGCTGCAAATGAGCGCGCTGTGCTTGGTTTAAGTTCCTGAGCATGCTGTATATTTGAAACGGGAGAGTTAGCATGCTGTGCGCTGCTCAAGGAGACCCTTTCCTCTGTCATCTCACAGTATTTAAAATCAAATTAAAGATAAAATAAAAGGAATCAAAGCAAAGCTGGAAAGGAAGGAACACAATTTGTTTGAAGTGCTTGAGCGATAGCCTCCTTGTAGGCAGGATGCACAAGTCGGAACGCAGTTTGAAAACTAAGCTGGTGATGGTTTTGTGGATACAAAAAAAATCCCTCAGCTGATCCAGCAAACTAATTTGCACTCTGGTCCTTTGACCCAGAAAGGCTTGTATAGAAATGTATATACTTGGAATTGCTACAGGCACATCTCAGTCAGCGGAGAGGACTTACTTGAACTCCTCATTGTTTTGGATCCAAGGAAATGCCATTTCAGTACCACGTCTGCGTGGGAGCCGAGGGCTCAGCGGTGCGGCGCCTCGGTGGGTGCTCCCAGCCAGGCTCCCCTTCCGCGCTCCTTGCTTAGCCCGGCTCCCCGCGCCTGGCCCTGGCTGCTTCCCCAGCTCGCCTGCTTCGCTCACAGCCCGCAAACGAGGAGAGACTGGTTGGCAGGTCATCGCGGAGATCCTGTAACACAACTGATGAGGGAGAGGAAACAATTTATTGCCCCAAATAAATGCTACAGTTCCAAATATCAGGCAGCTACCACTCTTCTTATCCCACTCACTATAACTTTTAGGTCCTATGCAACTGCTAACAGTGATTTTAAACTCTTTCTCTCTGCCAGATTCAGCTTCTCTGTAAGAAGGGGTAAGCCCAAGAAGGGATTAACTGATTGCTGCAAACAGGAGTGCTGCGAGTTCTCACAATTCAGACCTTGCCAAAGCTACAGGACACCACAACAAGTAATTTTAACCTCCACTGCATTTAAAAAAAAAAAAAAAAAGTCTTCCACAGCAGTTCCTCCATCAAGGCTGCACAAAGCAGAGCTTTCCAGGGTCAGGCCAGGCTCAAGCTCCCGGCTGAGGCTGGGCTCAGCACACCGTGCCCGTGCCCACCGGGGCGCGGAAGCCCTGCAGACCCCGCGCCGGGAGCCTCCGGTGCTCGGACACGCAGACTACTGCAGTAGTGCATCGCTGCAGATAAAGTAAATCCAGTAATAAATATAGAGTGCAGGAGTAGACTGCAAGGAGTAATTCACAATAGCTATTGTACCTCTCCAATTCACTGTACTAGGAGAGATTGCCTGGAGGTAGATAGTGGAAATATTAGAAGGTGAAATAAGAAGGAAGTTTCCCTAACTGAGCTGAGGACAAGCTTTATAGGCTAATGAAGGGACAGATGACACAGGCAAAAGAAAAATACCACAAGAGATAAAAAGGAAGAATTAATATATGAAAAATGAAAGCAAGCAGATTAAAAAATAGAAAGCTACCAGCACTCCCTTTGCTCACATATTATTCCCTAATTACAGATAAGAACCCAGGGGCTGCAGTCAGACACACTGTTTTAATCATTTTTATACCCTTTTCCTGCTTTTTTTGCCCTCTCTCAAGGAATCTACTAACAGCCATCACTAGAGACGGACAGACAGACAGACAGGGAACGCACCCAGGACTCCATGTGTGGCCTGCAGAGATGCCCACAGGTATGATCCCAGCCCAGGGAAGCGGAGGCTGCGGCCGCCACTGCTGTTCTTCCTCCACCCACCTCTTCCTCAGCTGCACTAGGAACGCACCCAGCCCCCAGTCAGCTGAAGGGCTTTTAATACCTCCCCGCCCAGATTGCTTGACTGGAGACAGGTGAAGAGGCTCTTAAGCACAGTGACTCATGCAGGACCAGGGATGACACTACCTGGGGAGGAGGAGGAGGAGATGGCCTCTGAGTCCCACCCAGGTGCAACCAAAATAGCAAAACGTGATGAGAGCAGAATGTGCAGGGGCTGCCCCAAACCTGAGGGAAGGTGGTCAATAAACCAAGGATGCACACAGGGGTGCAGAGGGTGCGGCTCCTGTAGCTGAAATGCCTGAATGCACTTGAACACCTCATTAGGCACGTTTACCTCGTTAGGTGTCTGAACACCTTGCATTCTCATCCTTCTTACTGCTCTTCCTGTACCCCGCTACAACAAAGCTCCCTTTTAAAGAAGTAGATATATATTTTTTTCTGGGACAAAGTTGGTTGAGGAAGATGCCACCATGCCCCAAGCCCCAGCACTTTGTTGCCAGCCCAGCGCCAGCGGGGCTGTGCCACCCCTTCCCCGCATTGCTTCCTTCTCCAGGGAGGGGACACCTTCGTGTAATGCTAAATCATGTCAACATGGGGCTGTGAGCCTTCCAATGCTGAGGACAGCCGAGACCGAAAATGTTGAAACCCTGCTCCCCAGAGCAGAGTGAGGACGTCCCAGGCCCAGTCCCACAGCGCCCGTCCTCGCACCTGACCGAGCATCCGCTGCGTGCTCGGGTTCCTGCACGGAGTTTTGTTACCGGCCAACAAACACCTAGATTTAAAAATTAAATACAAATAAAAGAAAAACAGCTTCCTTTCCGGTATCTATTGAGTTCAAAAGGAAAATGCTGTAGATCTTCCCTGTTTTCTCGCAAAAATGGTGTCACTTTTGAAACGGATCCCCTGGCTGCGCCGGGCTCTCCCTGCCCTATCCCCGCCAGCCCGTGCGAGGCTGCCTCCCAATACCTCTCCCACCCGAAACTCACTCTTTCTTCTCGTGACAGGGTGTAAGAAAGAATAGGTGCAGATTTTAACCTCTATAATAGACACTAAATCACATATATTTGTTTTCCTCTATGCTGGGAAAATGTCCCCAAGGAAGCATGTTAAATTTGGGCTTTAAAAGCACCAATTTAGCTATTATGAGTTTTCTATGCTTTTTCTATTCAGGGAATGTTTGGCTTGAATACAGTACGTAGAAGAAATAAGATCAGCTCAACTGTTTTAAAGCTGATTGACACCTTGGGTTTTTTCCCTTGTAATCTGAAGCGAAAGAAAAAAAATATAAAGGGAACCAGACACTCATTTAAAAGAAATTATTTCCTTGCCTACAGTCCCTGATCAGGGCTGCCTGTGCAGGGAGAATGAGATCTCATAAAAAGCCTTTCGTGGGTTCTTCTTCACATCATTTCGGTTCAGGTTTTGGTGGCAGATGAACTGTATTTCATCAGAGTTTAGAGGAAATTCAAAGTGAAGTTAAGGAAGTTGCTGTAAATGAGAAAAAAAATTCCCAACAAACCCTTTCATTCTAGCTTAACATATCAACCAAATCAGGAAACAGCTGTAGCAGAAATATTGTTTTTAATAATCGGAGAAAGCAGTGGAGACGCAGCTTTTGTTGGAACAGTGACCCCCAATGGTGAGAGCGGCACGGGCCACGGAGGATGAGGAGACCCTGGCCAAGGCGAGGAAGGTCTTGCTGAAAACCTGGCCGGGGCGCGCCGGGAGGCCCCCGCCATGGCAGAGGCAGCCCCAAGCCCCGCTGGCTCCAAGCCCCGCTGGCTCCTTCTGGGGAGGGAGCTGCGTGGGGACACGCAGGCTGACGGCCTTGCGCCCTCTCGGGAAGTTTCCTCTGCGGAGGCTCGGGCGGGCATGGAGCCCCCGACGCCTCTCGTCCAGCTTCCACCGGAGCTCCTGTGGCCTGTGGAAATCTTGCTCGGAGCCAGGACGACAGCCCGGGGGACGAGCCCTGCCGAGGCCGGGCGAGGAGGCGTCGGGCCCCAGCTCTGGCGGGGCTCGCGGGCGGCTCCCCCCGGGGCACCCTGGCAGCCCCGGTCTCGGCCGAGGCGCTGGGTGGTGGCGGGGGGCAGGCACCGGGTGCGGGGCTGCGCGGGGTCCCGGGGTGGGAGGAGGGGGTGCCCCGACATGAGGCGCTGCAGGCTGCCTGCCCAAACCTGCGTGTGCACCCGACAGACACGAACCCGCCGTGGGGCAGGCGGGTGGGCGAGCCTCGGGGCAGCACGCCAGGAATGAAACGACAGCATGGGGTTAGAGAGAAGAAGTCCTGCGAAGCGGGTGCCAGGGCGTCCCGATCCACTCAGCTGCCGTCAGGAGGGCGAGGGGGCCTGACGGGAGCAGGCGCCAGGGTGGCTCACGGCGGAGCAGGTGAGGTGGCCCGAGGAACGGCCGTGGGAGGGCTCCTGGCGCAGAGGCTCCGCAGGAGGCAGCCCGGCCTGGGGACCCCAGCCTCGTCCAGAGACCGGGTTTCTTGCTGATGAGTGGGGCACCCGCTCCTGGGGGGCACAGAAACGCCCCGTTGCTCCTCCAGCACGGTGAGCGCACAGCCCGAAGCCCGAGCAGCGACGTGCGCTTTTCTGCCGCTGCGGTGTCACAACGCGTTTCGCTCGTTTGGCTTAGGTGGACTGCAAGGGCGGAAGACCAGGAGCGGGACGTTTCCTGCTAAGAAAAAGAACAAGGGACGTGATGGCTGCACCAAGGAGCTTCTGTCTGGCCATTGAATTTTTCTGTCTTTACGGCTGCCGAACTGGCAGTGCCTGATATGCTAGGTGCAAGATATTTCTTTTCTTTCTGGTCAGTACTCATAGTCTTGTGGTTGAACGGTTTGTTTATCCTGACAGAATGTCATCTGGCTTGGCTTTGATTTTGCAAATAATCCACCTCCAGCTATGAATGCTCTCACTCCGAGATAGCCTTAACTTTCGTACTGCCATAGGGCATGGGATGATTTCACGATGGTTAAGGGGAGATGAAAGGATTTCTGCCCTTGTCCTTTTCCCTTGTTTTGAGAAGTAAACAATAAAGTTTAAGCCTTCCCAGAGAAAATTTGTAAAAATGTGAGAAGACAGTAGAGACCAAATAATTATCCATAATCAATACAGTTAAAGTCAATGGACTCTGCATGTCCTCTTCTAATAGACTTTGTTCTGGGTTGTACCTTGACAGTTTATTTAGAAATATGAACTCTGTAAGGAATGGCTATTTGCCTATGTAATCTTGTTAAACTCATAAATTCAGTTGGTCTGAAGTCTGTATCATTGAAGCCAGCTGGAACTAAATGTTTTGATAGCTAAAAAATGGTTCATTGAAGAAAATTCTGAAATAATGGGACTAATAAGTTGCCAGGAGAAATGTTTACATGGGCCTAAGTGAAATTATCATAAGGCAAGGGGAAAAATTTTTGACCCACATCTTAAATTCTTGCTTAGTCAAGTTATGCAGGCAAATAGATTGTATAATGGGACATATTTATAAAATAAAGCTGATTAGTGATGTTGGTGTCTCATACAACCTACGTCCAGCATTAAATCAGATTAATTTATAGGTGATTTTGTTGATGAGCACACACTGATGCTCCCATGGTGTGAATTTCAATAACTTGCTTTCCTCTTTGGAATCCATAATTCTATTATTTGAGACACTTCATTGTTATAGATAACACATTTTAAGTGATATTATTTATGCTGTTTCATCTTGTCACTTAGGTTCTTGCTCAAGTTCATTAATGTATTGTGCTCCTCTCTGTACAAGCGGGTGCAGTGAGAGCAATTGATTTTAAGTCCACATAATGACTGATGATATCACGCATGTTTACCGCTTTGACACTGCAGACTCGATGCTAATGCTGCAGAGATAAACATGATGTCATTTTATGCAATTAAACACTTAATATACAGCAGGTAATGATTTGGTAAGCTTGGCACATGCAAGCAGTGGCTTTTAATCTTATTAACAGGGGTGGGATGACGCCACAAGAGATATACACATACCCAGTCTGTATCAATAAAAAAAACTTTTACGGGCTTGGGTCAGTCTGCTGTGATAGGATGAAGATACCTAAAATATGTCCCCAGCAGCTTGCGAGCAGCTTTTATAGGACCTAGGAAGAGATGTCAGATTTGGACCAGCCTGAAAACAAACAAGTGAAGCGTTCCTTACGTACCTCTGTCCTCCTCTTCCCACGCTGTAGTTGCAAGCAGAAAGGGTGGGTTCCTTACTGGCTGCTGGCACTGCATACGCTCCGGAGCATGCAAGCATGGGGCCACCCACAGCACACCAGTGTCCCCACTGCCTTCGCTAAACCTCCTTGGCCTTTCTCATTGCTAAGGGGTGTTCATCTATGGAAGCTGCTAGATGACAACAACATCCATGCGGTTGATTTAGGACTGTGTCCTCTTTAGGGGAAAACCTCTCAAAAATGCCCCTCAATCTGCCAGACCCGCTGCAGTCCTGCCCCTTCTCCAGAGCAGTGCGTCCTCTGCTCCTCTGTGCAGCTCTGCTCTCCCTCCTACTGCAAATGCTTTCAGCGGCCAGGAGCCGCTCAGCGTTTGCCTCAGCTCCACAGATGCGGTAGCAAATGGTCTCCTTCCACAATAGTCAATATTTCCCAGCTTTGACAGATTAGCCAGGGTAATCACAGATTTTATGTGGCACAATTAACATATCTTTTCTTTATAGCTATTGCACATGAATTTGTCTGTGATAAGCAAGGTCAAGCTGTGCACCAAGCCAGCACCATCCTTTAGGGCAGGTCCCACACCCGCACCGCTGCCCGGCAGGAGACGTTGGCAGCCGGCCACGTGCCGAGTTGCTTCGGTAACTCAACAGCAAGTTGACTGCAGCACAAGCTTCTCCAGCGCTTGTAGAAGTACCGCCTCTTCCCTGTGGTTGTGTAATTTGGAGATGGCAGGTACAGATTTTAAGACCGGCTCATTTTATTACTGGAAAACCGCGGTATTCAACAGTTAAGAAGGGAGTGGGCTGGGGACTGGTGAAGGCACAAGGCACCATCACAGCTAGCACGCCATGGCTGGGATATGGATTGACCGGCACATGACAACATGGAGCAAAGCTCCAGGAACACAGAGGACAAGATTTACAAAGCCATCCCCAGATGCTGAGATAAAAGACCTGGCTTTGTAAAGGGCAGGAAACAACACAGTGATTCTGTCTGAACTTCTGGAGTCCCATCATTTTTTGGAGAAATGCTTGCAACTGGAGATGCTCCAACCAAAGGCAGAGATGAAGGAGCCAAGCAAGCTGGAACTCACTGGGCAGACCCCATTTTATTAAGCCGCTGTGCAGCTCGGTCTCTGCGGGTACCCGTCCCCTCTCTCCCTCCTGCGAGAAAGGCAGTCGCTCTGCCGTGCTGCCCTTTCTGACAGATCCCTCAGTCTCGCTGACCTCTGTCACGGCTTGCCCCTTTCCCGCTTCCCTGAAATCAATTACCTGCTCTGCACTGCTCCATATTCATCAGGGCTCCAGCCGTTTGACCTGCGGCCCCCTGCTCTCTCTCCAGCCGGAGTGCTGCTTCCAGGTTTGCGGAGGAATGGCTCTGTCTTCACTAATCAAGCAAAGAGGGGTCAAGCCAAGAGGGATTTTGGGGGGCTCCTGGGCCGGTCCTGCTCCGCTCTGGGGTGCAGTGGTGTCTCTGCCTTGCTCCAGAGCAGCAGTAGTGCTGAGCTGCTCTTGTGTGAGAGCAGAGGTGCTGACTGTGCCCCGAGGTGTGACTGGCCATGGTGGACCATGTGCGCCTTGGTGGGGAGAGGATGCTCCTAGAGAAGGAGCAAAAGGAGCTGAGTGTATCAGGGAGCACCAACAGAGTCAAGGACAATAGCTGGGTCTCACTCCCAACACCTGGAGCAGGGCGTCCTTGCTCCCAGCAGCTGTGGGTGCTTCTGTGGTGCCCAGTGTCATGCCAGCCCAGAGGCTGCCCAGGGGACGGGGCTGTACCTGGCCATGGGCCAGGTTAACCGCCCCGCATGGCAGAAAGTGCACAGCCCCTAAACGGGGCTTTCCCCACTTTTTATTTCGCAGGCTGGAGTGATCCATGGGCCCCGGGATTAACCCCAACAGCTGCCACAGAGAGTGTCAGGCTTTGTGCTTCATTTACTCTCAAATAAAACAATATCCGTGTGACAGAGGATGTTGATCCATGAGTAATTCAGCAGAGGCTGCTGCAAGGCTCCCTTTGCAAAGCAATGCGCAGCCCGTGCGCGCCGGTCCGGCCCCTTCCAGGCATCTGCGGAGGCAGGCCAGGCTGCTCTGCGCTGCCAGGACTGTCCCTGCCTGCGGCTGCCCCGGCTGCCCCGGCCTCTGGCCTCTGGCGGCCACCCAGCCTCCCACTGCAGCCTGCTCGGTCCATTCAGCTCGCCTGCTGACCAGCCACCCTTACTTTCTTGCCAGGGCCATGACAACAGTTGTCCAGACTGCCTTTCCCACTGAGTGCTTCAGCACGATCACGAGGGCTGGGCTGCCCTGGAGGACTGCTGCAGCCGCGGCGCTGCGGTTAGCGGGGCTTCGCTGGCCTCGGATCTGGGGCTTGCGGGTCCCCTCGCTGATCTCTAGGGCAGAGGCAGAAGGGTGTAGACCAGAGATGTATCGTGCACCATGAGGGACACCCACTCACCAAGCAGATCTTGGCACTGCGGCCAAGTCGAGTCAGTGCTGCTTGTGGGAAGCGGCACCGTGCTGGGGACGCAGGGCTGGGGACCGGCTCCGCAACTCTGTGGAGGCTCTCACGTTGTGCCCAGTGCCTTTGCTGAGTGCCATGGGAGCCGGCCCGCTGCCGGCCCTGCCGGGCGCTGCCAAGGGCCACCCTGGCTACGGGACCCGCTGGCGAGCCGGGCAGCAAGGGGAGACCCGTGGGCGGGAGGGAGCGAGTGGCACCGGGGCTGAGCGCTGCCATCAGAGATGAGCTGAACGTAAAGCCTCTGCCACGCGGGCGCTGAGCCCCGTGCTGCTCCGCAGAAGATGGTGCCGTTTCTGGACGGCGTCCCAGAGCCTGGCTGCACAAGCACATGTCCCTGTGCCGCAGCAGGGGCTGAGGCTGGACCTTTGTTTCTCTTTTAGGTTTCCTTTCAAAACAATGGCACCAGGGCTCGTGTTTGGATTTCGTCTTCTTTCCAAAGTCTCTGGGACATGCCTGGGTTAATATTTTAGTTTATCAACAATCAGTGCTCAAGAAATAGGCTCTCTTTGGGTGATATTTAATGAGCTTGGAAATGAGAATATGGCTGTGCTGTTGCAGGAGACAGGAATGAGAATTTTAATGAGGGTTTATGTTTAATAAAAGGTTAATAAATTTTAATTAAATTAAACCAATAAAGTTCAATATTTGCTTAGCATATCAAAGTTCTGTTTGGCCTTGTGGTTTTTGAAATGCTAGCTCACACTCTGCTAACACAAGGGTCTGCCTCCTGCTTCCACTGGCATTGCCAGCCCCGGCAGAGCAGGTATGGGAAAACCCTCCGGTTATGGGAAGGGACTGTAGGAGATGTTTGAATTGTGGCATATTTTGCAGATGGGTCATCACCAGAGGTATCAAAGGCCCCTCCCTGGCTCGCAGACCCCTGCGTTTGCTGGCAGCTGATGCTCAGCTACCTCTGATGTGCCAGAGCGAACCGGTGCCACGCAGCGCAACGCGCGGCTTTCTGGCTAACAGCTTTCCTGTGTAAAACAACTCCTAGGCTGGGGAAAGTGTTTGCTGCTCATTTGCTCCCTTGGAAGCCCTTTGGGGTTTCATATTCAACAAACTTTTCTTTAATTTCACGTTTAGAAAAATGGCAGCTGTCTCTAAATTATAAGAGACTATTTCAAGACAAATTTTAAAGAAAATTTGAAATAAATCCTGTTTAGTTGTGCATGTGGTGAAATGGAAACCAGTCTGACACTGGAGCGGTTTCACAGGCGCTGTGAGCAGCACGTGGTGCTGAGTGCTGCTGCCCGGCTCCGTGCTCGCTCTGCACGCTCAGCCGCTCTGCCGGTGCCTCCCCGCACCGCCGCTGGCCCGGGCCCTGCCCAGCTCCGGAGCGGGACTGGGGGGCGTGAGGGGCCGGGCACGGCGCTGATCCCTGAGTCAAGCACAACCTGCGGGGGCAACGAGCTGCACCAGGTTGCAGCCACGCGTCCCCAGGGACCTTGCCAGGAGCCCAGGTGCGGTGGGACCCTGACACAGCAGCGGCATTTCGGTGCCAGGGGCTGGACACAGCCTCAGCCCCATGTCCCTGCGGCAGCTCTCGGCAGCGGCTGGTAGTGAGCCGGTGGCCTCGCACAAGGCCCTCCGGAGAGCTTCCGAGCACTGTTCTGCAATTGTAAGCGAACAGCTGGCATGAAACATGGCTTAATTGTTTACAGGGGCCTGGGCCAGATGTGGTGCGTGCTCCCTGTGCCGGGTCACGGCTAATCAGCCTGGGAAGGCAGGGGGACGGGCAGGCTGGCGCAGCTCCCATGGGGCAGGAGCCAGAGCCTGGCACAGCCTTTGGCACAGGCCGAGCAAGCAGCTGGTGCGGCATGGGATGGCATGGCGTGGCACAGCACGGCATGGCGTGGCACAGCACGGCACAGCATGGTACCGCATGGCGTGGCGTGGCACAGCACCACCAGAGCACTGCGCAGCCCCTGGTGTTCGTGGTCTCCCACGGGCAGCTGGGACGGGACGGCACGGCACGGCAGAGTCGCTGAGGGCAGTGGCACTCATGGCTGTCGCTGGCATTGGTGAGACTGGGAGCACATCGGGGCCACGACGGGAGCTCACCTTCCTCAGGGGCTGCCAGGGGCTCCTGCCCCGGCACACAGCACCCCTGTTCCCCATTCATTGCTGTGAGCAGCACACACTAGCCCAAAATGTGAATCCCACTGGATTTGCAGGAAATGGAAAAGCTCGGGGTTTATTTCAGAGCAATGTACGTGGATCAAGTCACAGCTTTGTGTCAGCTGCTAGTGCTGCTCCGGGAGCCCCTCTTGGCTCAGCCCCGCTGCCGACCCTGGAGGAGAGATTGGGCTTCAACTCTTGGTGGCAACCATCCTCTCCCAGCACGGTGAGGGAGAGTGGCAGGCAGGGAAACGATTAAGAACTGTTATTAGGAAGCTTCACGGGCAATAAATGTATTTCTTCTAAAAGAACTGGAGGAATATTTGGATTATTACATTTATTAGAGTGCTCAGCAAATGTGTTACACCCATATGACAAATAAATGTGATGGTTTCAGATTTCATTAGGCAGCCCCGGGCAGCTGTGCTTTGTCCCAGCCACAAATGAGCAGGGTCTCTGTCATGATTCCTTAATGGTCATCTTTGCATCAGCAGTAATGAATGCGCCGAGTGTGGCTGTGGCGTCCCTTAACCCTTGCCCAGCACTGGGGCCGCGGCGTCGGAGCTCCCAGGGTCCGGGTGCAGCGGGCGGAAGGAGCAGCCCCTTGGTCTGGAGGGACCACGCGCAGGAGCCAGTTTGCAGGGTGAGGCTTTTCCGCGGCCCCTGAGCAGGATGGCAGCGAAGGGGAAGGAGCTCTGGGCACCCCGTGTTGCCTCCGCCAGCCTCGCTGGGGCTCGGGGCCAGATCTCAGCCGCAGGCCCCTCTCTGTGCCGGGCCAGGGCTGCCGGAGCGCTGCGCTGTCCGCAGGGGAAGGAGTGCGGGAGAGCGGGGGCGTGGAGAGGCACAATAATTGCTCGCTCTTTTTTTTTTTTAAATTTAGCAGTGTCAAAACCAATCTAAGCAGCGGATGCATATATTTAAATTAAAAGTAATTAAAAATGTGCTGCCAGAAAAATGCATGATGGATTCAATGTAAGAAAATGAAGTAATAAAATACTTTATGGATTAACTCATATCAGACTGTTTTGCAAATTTATTTTTCATTATGATACATCCATATCAGATAATGTCTGAATTTATTATGCTGCCTTCAGGCAGGCAGTGTCTGAAACCTTTGCAGCCCCATTTGGGTCCCGGTGACTGGTGAGCAAGGTTTCTGTCATCATTTCTTAGTGGTCACTTCACCTCAGTAATAATGAACGAGTCAAGCAGGGCTGTTATTTTCTTTAATCTCTTTCCTCATATTAAAAAAATACAGCCAGCCACATCATTATTGCAGCAGGCCCAGAGGACTATTTCCAGGTCATTACTCCAGTTCGTCTGAGCGTCTCAAGGTCCTAAAGGGTTTGGGGTTATATGCAATAAGGCGTTCGTCGACAACATTTCCCTTGAGCCCTAGGTGTTAATGAGAAAGATTTTCCATGTGGCTGTTAACACTGTGTGGTTTAAAAAGTCACAAAGAAAATGGGATTTCCTACTTCAGCTTTCTGTCTCATTGTGGATCTTTTTGTTTGCATACCGCTGGAGGATATTTACCTCTCTAATTGCTTGAATTCACACGGTTATTTTTCTAGAGGGGGAATCTTAACCATGTGCAGGGTAGATTTCCACGAGCCAAGTTTCAAATTTTCTGGTTTATTCACTTTTAATTGTCCCCCTATTATTCTGACAGATTTTTTTTTTTCCCTTCATGGACAGAAGAAATGTCAAACTGCAAACCTACAACGAGGCTAATGCCACCAAAAATTCCATTTTTTGCCCAAGACAGAGGCCTGACTTAATAATAAGCATTTGAATGTTATAACAGGGTTACAGATTGCAGTTTGGTGCCTCCATCCCGCGTCTCATGGGACAGCCCAGTAAAGCAATTACACGACTGGAGTGTGCGGCGGAAAAAACCTTGAGACTAAATGAGACCGTACAGGGCTGAGTCCCAAACCCTGGGCAGGGGCACGGCCCCGCCACGGCCCCCGCTGCGGGGAAGAGCCGCTCCGGGGCGCGGCGTCTGCTGCGCAGCCTGGGCTGGGCACGCGTCAAGGCCATCACCGTGACCTTGGGGCTGCACAAACCGGTGCTGCCTTTGGTACGCCTCACCCAGCCGCTGCCGAGGGGCTCCCCGTGCCGCGGGGCCGGTGGGCTCCCGCACCCTGGGCGGGCAGCGAGCTGCCCTCTGCCCGCTCCCGGCTCTGCTCCCCACCCCACCCCGCCGCGCTGGGCGACGGCGAGTCCCTTTCGGGAGAGGGGCTTTGGGGTGCCCCTGGCCGTCCCCGCCACGCACCTTGCTCGCTCCCGGAGGATGCCAGGAGGCTGCTGGAGCCCCGCGCTCCCGCTTGCATGGGTGAATCAGGGGATTTCAAGGCTCAGAGTCTTAAACTTTGCAACCTAACTTTTTACAAATATTTTTGTCTGCTCAGCATCTTCAGCTGTTTACCAAACCGGAGCCCACTACACTCGTGGTGTGCTTTTAGAGCTGCTATGAATTTTAAAACGTGTAAAAATGACAGAATATTAACAAAAGCATTGATTTTCCTATTTATTTTTATGCATTTTATTAACTAAAACACTTTAAAGTGTAACCACTGTGTATTAAATTTACTCTGCAATTCTGGATATGAATCTCAAACAATAAAACAAATTGAATTCTTTATAAAGCAGAAATTTAGAAAAAACACAATTAAAAACGCTGCCTGCGCTGCCAGGCAGTCGCTGCTGAACGCTGCCCCTGCAGACAGCGGCCCCGTGCCGGCTGCCCTTGCCCCGGCAGGATTTTGCTGAAGCTTCCCCCACATAAGCTCTTTACGGAGTCAGGAACAAGCAGCCAACGCACTGAGAGCCACATGGATAATTCGAGGAATTTCCTATCTGGAGTCAGGCTTGGAGCAAAGATACACCTTTATGTTAACAGTTTTATAACCACTTACTCAAAAAACCTGAGCTCCTTTACACTCCAGACCAAAGGCTTGAAATTGTCTCACCCCCTCCTCAGAACGGACGTTTTACAACATCTTTGAAAATCTACCACAGTTTAGTGAAAGCACACTGCTTTGAAGCTCTGTCTTTGCTCATACTCAAGTGCATTTTGCAATAAAACTAATGCCAACTGTGGAGAGATTTTGGTGTATGTAGGCATGCTCACATCCCACAGAGCTCACAGCCATTTTATCATTAATTTTTTAAAATCCTTTGGAATAGCGATATAATCCCATCAGGAATGCAATTGAGTGTGGACCGTGCTTGGAACATGTGCAAGGCTATAGAAATGCTAAGTGTTCTGGGAGGAAAAAAAAGCATCTTAATCCAGGTACTCAGAGTTACTGAATACATATCAATTTTCCCCTTAACCTGTTCTTTTAAAGCTGTGCAACTGCACAAATCTAGTTATTAGCAAAACTTAGATGTGAGATGAGTGCAGGGGCGTAAAAATATCTCGGTTCCCCAATGGGGATAATATTAGCACGTCACTATTCAGCGATATTGTGCAGGAGAGTTTAATTTGCTTTTGTGAAGCACTTGCGTTACGCTGCTGAGCACCGGGAAAAAGCCGATGAGAAAATTTCGTAATTCTGCTTTCAGTGCCAGGTTTACATAATCCGGGGTCACCCATTGCCTGCTGGCTGAAAGGCAGATACTTGTCCAGGGACAGAGCCACTGAGAATGAGCCCTCTGGGCACCGAGTGAGGCTCTGGTTTTGTATTGCTTCACAAAAATAGAGGTTGCGTGAACACGCAGGTGTGACTGTACGGCAACGTGCAGGACGCGGGCACCCGGGGGGGAACGGGCAGCCCTAGCTCCGGCGTTGCAGACTTCTAAAGTGCTCTTGACGTGGTAGCTGCAGTGGCAGCAACGGCATGCCGCTTTTCCGGAGAGAGCATTGGGATTACACCCAAAGCTGCTGGACGAGAGGGGAGGAGAGGCCCCCGGCGCAGGCGCACGTGCGCGCAGGCTCTCGCTTCACCCCTGCAGCAGCCAGAGCCGAGCAGCGCAGCTCCGAAGCCGCCCCGCGCACGTGCACGCGTGCTACAGAGAAATCTGTCTTCGGCCCTAATGAGCCCGCGGTAGCTAACCTCCCGCCCACACCTGTTCTTCTAAATCTGTGTTACGGTGCAAACCTAATTAACAGCAGATCTTAGAGGCAAGCTGCACGCATGGGCACAAAGCAGCGTACCGCACGCTGGAATACAAAATCTATATATAGATCCCTGTACCTTCCTGACTCTAAATAGGCTGTGCAACAGCTATTTTGGGGAGGAGGCGGCGTGCGGAGAGCCTGCCCGGGGCGAGGGAGGAGCGTGAGGACGCCAGCCGGGGCCCAGGTAGGCTCGTTAATGCGCTGGCCTTTTCAGGGAAGATTTAGAAGGACTCTGTAATCTGCAAATTCTAAAGAGCTGACGGAGACAGTTATTAAGGGCTGGTAGGTGATGGCTGCTCACTGTGTTATTAAAGTGCTAAAAGATTATGTCTCTGATAGCTGTGTGCTTACAGTGTCCTTCATGACCACTTCCACAGGGACAGAGACAAGGAGAAAGGCAGAGGATCGATAAAAGGATATTACCACTGGGCCAATCCCAATAATAAGAGAGGTGATATATACACACCATTTAAATTGTCCAACACATTTAATGTTCATTAACACTAATTTTCACAGTGCTGGTGTTTAACATATTATTGCAATGAAATTAATAAAAAATACCCCACAGGAAATATAATTTAACTGTTTATATACTCACCTTTTGATTGCCAATTTCCTGCCGAGCTCTGCTCCCGCGTCGGCGTTTGCAGGAAGCAGCAGCCGAGCGAGGCAGGGGCCGGGGCTGGGGAGGGTCCCCGGAGCCCCGCACCCGGCAGCCTTGGCACGGCACAGACCCCCAGACCGGCAGAAACGTCCGGCGGAGCCAGGGCTGCCGGTGCCGTGGGCCCTGAGCAAGCGGGAAGGGGCGAGGACGCAGCAGCCAGCTTTTCCTTGGGCTTCTCCTGTGTCTTTTCTCCTCCTCCTAGACATTCCTCTCTTCGGAAGCCTGTTTCAGAATTCTCCTTTCTTCTTCTCGTGAAGAACTTCCTCAGGATCAGATGCATGAATGTTCATTATCCTTGTGAAAAATCTCGACTTGAATTTGTTTTAGTGCATGGGCATTTTTCACTTAACAGGGAAAAATAAACATGCAATAGTTTTGTTATTATGCAGTAATTACTGGGGAATTACGTATTTATTTATCTCTTACGAAGCACATGGAAATTGTATTTGGCCACAGTGTATAAATTGTGGTGTAATTACTGTAAAATTTATAGTTTTTATACTTCCAACAAGTTAGCTTTTAAATCACACAACCCCCATGTAAATACTTTAAAATTATTCAGTAATTACTTATTTACATTGTAATTAAAATAAGTAATTAGCATACATTTACAGAGGATTTACATACTTATTTGTGAAAATAGTTCCTTGGCAGCTGCAAAAGAAATCTTTAGCTGATCATAAAAGGAATAGAAAATATATGTGCATTGAGAAGGAGACTTCGTAGTTGTCTGAAGGTACTCGCTCCCTACAGGGCCGTATTTACCGTGCCCATGCCCGCCCCAGGCATGGACTTCCCGAAAGGTCTGGCTCTGGACCTGCCTGTCCGCAACCAGGAGCAAAGCAGGCTGAGAACGCACTGGAAGAGCCAGTGCCCGTGGTAAGGACCTGGCTGCAGCCAAGGGGCACTCGGGGCAGCCAGCGCTGACTTGCCACGGAACGGGGCCCCTCCGGCAGCTCGGTGTCACCCAGCCCACCCCGGCAGCTGCAGGCGGGACGTCGGGTGCCACGTGTCCCTGTGGCCGCTGGCCCTGGGTGATCTGCAGAGCATCCCTTGCCCTGTGCAGGGAACGTGGGTGCTAGTTTGAAATCCTAATTAAAGAATGAGCATTTCGCAAGCGATGCCAGCAAAGGTTGCTTGGCCCGTGCTCTGCCTGAGGGCTGGCAGAGTCTTCTGCTGCTGGAAATGGCCGGAGTTGCTCGGAAGCAGCAGCCGTGTTCTTAGAAAGTGTGTTGGCATGGAGGAGAGCAGACTTTGAGCCAAAACTGGCCCTTTAAAAACCCACGCAGGGACCGAGAGGGCTCGGTGTGCAGGATTAGCAAAACATCCACTGACAATCTTCAGGGCTGTGTAGTTACTGCGTATGTATTTCAGCTAAACAAGACAAATCTGGCTGATGATTGTGTCTAACTAGGAAGAATGATTGAAGGTCTGTGCCCTCGTCTGTAAGGATAACATAAATGATGATTGGTTTGAGGCAGGAACTCCCAGGCCAAAGCTCGCAGGCACAGCCGGAGCAGCCTGCTCAGGCACGGCCGCCCGCAGAAGGGACCCCGGGGCTGCTGCTGCTGGCAAGCGTTTTGCTGAGGGGGAGGAAGGAGGAAGGCTGCAGCGTGGCCCCGGCTGCTCCCCGAGCCAGCAACCAGCCTGAGCAAGTATTTCTTGCAGCATGGGACTGGGGAGCGTTTTTTTTTCCTTACAGATTTGCATCCACTGTGAGCTTTACACTGGAAAAAGGTGCCAGTCCCCAAGGAAACTTTTCCATCAGATGAAGCATTTATAAGAGTGTGGGCTGACGTGCATGTGGGTCTGGTGTCTAATACGTGCTGCTCCTGACACAAGTGTGGTAGGGCAATGAGTTTTCCTGAGCCAGGAGCAGCTTGCGGATGGACAGTTAGGAGCACGAGGGGGCTCGCAAAGATGGTCCTACTGCGAACAAGCTAACACGTCTACACGGGTTCTTCCTGGTCCTTTTCATATCGGGACCAAGGCGACAGTAGGCCAAGCAACACACAGCTGCGGAGCAGGCGCAGCTTTGCCTGGTAGCGGCGAGTGCTGCGGGGCTCCTGGGGACCTCCAGGGCTCAGGGCTGTGACATCTCTCTGGGGTCTTGCTTGAGAGCTGCTCTCAGGAGCTCGGCAATGGATTTGCATCCTCGCACTCCAGCCTTCTTTCTGGGTTCTGCTCTCCGTCTTCGTGTGCTCTGTTTTCCCGAACTTGCCATTGTTTTGGCACATTTCTGCCACCACTTTTGTCTTTATTAAAAAAGCCCATTTCTGTACCCGGTGAGTGCTGGTGGGAAGAGCTGGGAACCTTACAGGCATCCAGAGCTTGTGTAAAAGCAAGATATTTTTCGGGAAAGGAAGGGTTCCAGTGGGCAGACTAATGCTCGTTAATGAGGGGACCTCGTCGCTGGAGTTGTGCTAGCCACGTTCAGCCAGTTCAGAAATCCCTTCCTGGCGAGGCAGTGCAAGGTGCGCACAAAGGGAGCATCCGCGGCAGAGTCTCCGTTGTGGAATTGCACTCCCTCCCCAGAGCACTTTCGCTGGGCCGTTATCACATGTGCTGTATTATTGGATTTCTCCAAAGTCTCCCTTTATCCTTATTAATGCTGTGAATGTTGTAGCAAGAAGTGATATGATCTAACATTGGATAAAATCACAATTTGTCCTTCTTCTTGGTGTAAATGTAACAGGGCTTAACTGTACAAACAAATAAGCCTAAATAGAAACATTTGTGATGATAAATGGGCAAGGAGAGCGCTCTCTGCAAGGTGAGAGATGACAGTGCCTGTGAACAGAATGGAGAATCTCGCTGCTTCAGGGTCAGTCTCAGGCAGCCTCAAGGTCAGCTCCGCTGGCTCTCCCTCCTCCTCCTCCTCCTCCTCCTCCCTGCGGCGATGGATGCATCCCTGCACCTCCTGCTCCCTGGCGAGGCTTCGGGCTCCTCTGGCTGCAGCAGGCTCCCGGAGCGCCGCTGCGAGCGTGGCCGGGGCGGCTGGGCTGTGCCGTGTTCGGGGCACGGTTCAGCTCCGGCAGCTCGTTCGGCAGGTGCTGGTGAAACTGAGCCCGTTCGCCATCCAGAGGACTGAGCCTCACCGGGAGAGGAAGGAGCAAGTTTGCTCAGCAGCACTTAAGTATACTGCTGATGTATTATTGAATTGTTTATATTACTGGATTGGCATATGGTGTAAAACACTTCCCTTTTTTTTTAACTTCTCATCTTCCATGTTGAGCAAATAGCACAGAGCTCGGCTTTGTGTGCGGTGTGCGGCGTGGCGAGCTCCCGGGCAAACCGTCCCACACCCTGCCTGCCACCCGCCCTGGGGGCCCCAGGGTGGAAAGAAAACAGAATAAAAATGGATCACCTCCCCAGATTTGCTCAGTGGACGCAGTGTCCGTGCCGACCCTGCATGTGTGAATGGGGGAGAGGCAACGGTGCCGGAGGGGAAGGCCATGGAGAGGCCTGCGGGGATGGCGGGGCGGGAGCGCACTGCAGCAGCCTCCGCATACCCACGCCCCGGCGGTGCGGGGCCGAGGGGGGTCCCAGGCAGTGCCCGGCGGAGGGGCGGGCGGCACACCCCCGGGGTGAGGTTTGCCAGCACAGCCGAGCACGGTGCGCGGCGCTGACCCCGCGCTCCCGTCACAGCGCAGGAGCGGCGTGTAATGAGGCCCCGTGCGGATATTGATATGACAGAACAAAAGGCCAAGGTGCAGTAAGGACAGCAATCCGCAGGTCTCAGTCCATTTGTTTTTCACACCAAATCCATCACGGTAATGGGTCACCTTTCTGTGGCAGCTCATGATTACCTGCTTACCGGGGAGCGCGGCAGGTGGGCGGCAGGCCAGGGCGAGGAGGGAGTAGGTGCGGGCCGCCTCTCCCGCCGCCCCGGGGATTTATGGCAGGTCAGCGCCGCGCGTTTCACTGATAGATCAAGTGGATTGGAGTTTATTTGGGTCACAGCAACCGGTGTTGTTCGCTGTGACAAAAGACTGATGGGGAGAGCTCCGGGGAGCTGCCTGGGGACCAGCGTCTGGAGGGGCGCCTGGCCCTGGGGAGTCACTGGCCGGGCAGCGGGGTGGCCCGGGTGCAGGCAGGAGGGGAATGGGGCTGCGCCCCCCTGCCACCGCCCCATGGCCGTCCGTCACCCAGCTGCCCCTGCCCTCACCCTCGGCACCGGCGGCGTGGTGCAGGGAAGGCCCAGGGGGGTGTCTTCTGCCATGGCACACCCTCCCAAAATCCCTTCATCCCGGGACTGCAGCCCTCCGCTCTCTGCCCTCCTCCTCTGCCGGTAGCTCAGGACAGTGAACATCTTCTGGAAGGAAGGGCAGCAGCTCTGGGACCCCTTGCCCCACTGCCACAGGAGGCAGGACCGGACCCCCGGGACATCAGTCCTGCGGTGTTGGCAGCTGCACCAAGCGCCGGGCTGAGAGGAAAAATGTTCCTTTCTGTAGCACCCTGCTCACACATGTTCCTGTTTAATATTCATGCACCAAAATGAGACAAGTGCTTAATGAGATCAGCCACGAGTTTCATCTGAACTCCACCAGCAAAGGAGTCCTCAAAATTGCTTTGCAGTGGATGTGCTAAAAAGTTTAATACTCGCACGCTGACAGCCTCTGCAGGGACCTCGGTGTGCTGTGCAGCAAGGCGTTTTCAGCCACTCTCCATTGCTACGGAGAAGAGGGAGCTGGAAATTAGTGCTTATTAAAAGCTGTCCCTCCATGTGCTTCAGCAGAGGTGTGAGCAGGTTCAGTAGGATCACGAACAGTGCACAGGTTGCATTTGCTGTTCTGCGGGTTGCCTACCTCTCGTTTAGGGTTAACGCTATCAGGGAACGCACGGACAAAAGCTAAACAATGCTAATTATTTCAATGCATAGAAAAACCCAGCCTGAGAAGACAGAGCCAAATCTCACAACATCTTAAGGCATGGAAGCCATCTGTGATAAGGACGGTTGCCTTTCAAAGATAAGGAAGCAAAATTGAAACATATTATACATAAATGGCTTCAGGCAATGAATCACTCTGCAGCGTCCTCGCTGCTGGATTGTGGCCATCATGAAGAAAACAGTAATAATGATAGTAACAATAATTAATACTGTGGGTCCTTTTTGCTGCTCCTGGCTGGAGGCCCCTCAGCCGGATCCCAGACACCAGGCCAGGCACAGTAAACATACATTTATGGTAATTTTATTTGAACTCTTGAGAATACGTCCCACACCACTATGATTTGATGGCTTATTAAACCCTGCAGGGTACCTTCTCAGGATGGGAGTGCTAGGAGCGGTTGGAGGGAGAGAGCGAGCCATCAGCAGGGACCAGCATCATTTCCCTCCTAATTAAAAGTCAAAATGTCATCTAGGTTTTTGTATTGTAATTGCAATGGTCATTGCAAAGACACCATGAAATCTGGCTGCATTAGCACTTCTTTGGGGGGAGGTCTGGTGAATGAAGATGTATTGAAGGCTGCTCTCTGGCATTCTTCTTGTACAAGTCCAGGCTTTAAGTGCAGTAAATGAGCCCCCTGCCAAGAGCTCACCTCACCTCTGGGGCCCCCCTCCCCCCAACTCTATCAGGAGACTTGAATGAAAAAAAAAATCATACATTCCAACCCTAAATGATACCAGTAAGTTTGTGCAAGCTTATGTAAATCACACAAAAAGTGACAAGTTTTCCTATTAAAAGATAATTGTAATCAGGGTGCTGGACGTGCGGTGCACTGATGATTGGAGATAGACGGGCAGCGTGAAAAGATGGATCGTTTTAATTTGCACCAATTAAATTGAAGTTCATGGGATCATCTTCTTCAATCTTCATGAATACTTTATTTTCTGGCTGCTATGGAGCTATTAAAAAGAATGATTGAGCCAAGAGCTAGGCATAGTATATTTTATGAAATATCACCTTTAAAGAATTTGAGTGCGCCATTTTCATAATGAGTTTTCTAGTACCTAATACCCTTCTATATTACTACATTTTTAAAGTGGATTGATCTGGAAAGTGCAGAAAGTGCAGGTAATGATACATTTTGGTAGGATAAGGTGGCTGATAATGTATCATGTTACTGCTCTGAGAATAATAGATTGCCTTGTGTTTGAGATGTGGCATTCCTATTTTGGTGCTTGCCTTGTGCAGACAAGGGGAATCCTCTATGTCTCTGGAAAAAAAATGTTTAATTGTTTGTGCAATTTCCTTCTTGTTTCTTCTTTGTCTTCTCTGTATAGTTGGTGACCTCAGAAAAAGATTTCTGAGGTTTGAGGGAGGCTGTTCTCAGGTATGCATTTGTCTTGATGGATGTTGTTAGAACAGAACAGCATGTAGGAGACAACACACTATGGGAGATAAAGAAATACACAATCCTGTATTATTTACCAGTGCCTCACATTCTCTTCCCAAGAGAAATGAGTGATGATAGCTTCAAAAGGATAAGTCAATGAGAAGGGTGGTCATCTCTCACTCACAACTGCCAAAAAGGCCCCAAGTCTCACTATTTCACATACAGACAAATCAAAAGCTTAACGGGAAAGCGGTGATGCTCAGTGGTGTGCAGGATTTGAGCCTACCCTGCTGTTCTCACCCGGCTTTTGGGACTGCGGAGCTGAGAAATTCCCCCCAAGCTCCCCGGCCCCGTGGCCGCGCTGCTCTTGGCCAGCTCCCTGCGCTCGGAGCGAGGCGGCACCCAGCTGTGGCTCCCCGGCCGGGCACTGGCACCCACGCCTGTCAAAGCTGGCCAGAAGCTTCCGAACACTGCGAAAGCCCAGGGCATCTGTCAAGGTTGGGGTTGGTACCAGTTCGGTGATCGCGCTCCTGTCTTGTAAATAACTCACTTTAAAGTCAAAGGATAAAATGTGGGCAAATACACAGGAGGACCCGGTCCCTTCAGCGCCTGCGGATGGGCTGGTTGGGTTTGCTTTCCTCACCCAGGGGCTGGGAGGTGCCACCCTTTAAGGAAGCACTAATCGGAACAAGCACGGCCACGACGCCCAGGCTCACAGTACTGCAGGAACAAGCGAGTGCGTCCCGCAGGGACGGCCTGCTGCTAACACGCGCTGGTCCCGATTCCCAGGGGTGCATCCTCAGCGCTGCTAGTCACAGCAACATGATGCCGTCTCTCTCTACATAGGTTTAAGCAACAGCAATCATAATTAACCCTGCTAATTAATCAGGGCATAACATATTAATTGCTAGCACACAAGGCTCCAATTGAGCAGGTGCTGTGTGGGAATCTAATAGGATAATGAACTGAGTAGCAGTGCCACATGCAGCAGAGTGCACATCACTTGGAGGGACAGGCTTGGCAAAACCCAGCGCTTGGCCAAAAATCACTGCCTCTCAGTGTCGCCGCCTGCAAACAGGCGGGTGGAGTGTAGGGTGCATGGGGTGCGAGCCAGAGATGGAGGTGGGAAGGTAGGTGCCGCAGCTGCCCACCCTCCCGGAGCCGCGGGTCGGGAGCCGCTGGTGAAAGGGGGCTTGGGAGGGATGGGACAGAAAGGCCAGGACTGGTCCTGCAGCGCGCGGGAGCCAGAGTTCAGCACCCAAAACGTGGGACGTGAGACTCGGCAGCGGATCACGGGTGAAGTTCCCTGCTGGAGCTGGAGCCAGGCCAGTCGATCTGGTCCCCTGCTCCTTTCCCCTGCCGCAGCCTCTCCTGCTGGGGTGGCTGTTGTGGCACATGGTCTCCTTTCAGTCCTTTGACTGCACGCCCTGACTACTCTGGTTAGAGGAAGGCTTTAAGAAGCCCTGGCACTTGAGGTTTATCAGGCAGTGAAGTGGGTTCAGACTTTGAAACTTCTTTTTTTAAGTTTTTTGGGGGGGGTCACTTAGGATGCTCCTGAGAAAGCATTAGAGGAAAATGGAAGCCACTGAACTTCAGGCACTTTATAGACAGATCTTGTAGTTAGACCTACATGTAAGTTGCCTAATGAAGTCCACTATTAAAAAAAGTAAATTTTTGGTCATTAGAGTTATTCAGACATTACTGCTTCCAGCAAGTTTTTTTTGGCAGAGCAGAGTGTCTGGTTTGTTTTGGTTCGGTTTGTTTCTGTTAGGAGAATAAAAGCCCAACACCAAAGAAATACTTTGTTGCCTCATAAAAAATATTTATATTTGGCAGAAGCAATTACCCAGGCCCTTCACCCACCTTGCTGGGGAGGTCTCGCAGCCTGCAGAGCAGGGGAGCCCAGTGGGCCCAGGCAGGCGGAGGGCAGCGGCAGCCCACGCTGCACGGGGCGCTGGGCAGCAGCCCGGACACCCGGCTGGTGGCACTGGGCAGTGTAAAAGCAGGGCCACCCTCTCCCCTTGTGCTGCTCAGGGCTCAGCACCGTCTCCTTGCAGAAGACCCCCTTCTCTCCCGCTCCCCCAAGGACACGTCGCACCTGGAGCCTCTCCTCCTCCTCCCGCTGCCAGCGGCTGCGTTTATCGCCGCAGCAGTCAAAGGCACGGGATCGGGGGTCCTGCTCCCGCACCGTGCAGGAGGGACCCTCCCGGGGCAGAGCTGCAGCTGCCCGGGGAGCCGCCAGTCCGGGATCCTGCAGCCTTTGTACTCCTGCGTCACAGACGCTTCTGCTCTACACAGATAGAGGCTCGGCCTCAGCCTTCTATTTAGTTAGCACTACATTTTATTCATAAAGAATAGAGGTACCCGTGTGCTTTTATACCAGCTGTCTGACAAGGTCTTTACAAATGTAATCTTTATCTGGACTTTGCGACACAGTTCAGTGCAGCACCAGCCGGGATGCAGAGCTTGCAGCAGAACTAAGGCGTGCTGCGGCGGGGCAGCCTCCTGGCAGCCTCCTAGCAGCCCCCGCTCGCGAAGGCAGCGTGCCCCGCTGGGCACGGTCCCACGGCCACGCATCCCGGGAGGAGAAGCCTTTTGCAGTGGTCAGGGTTCTCGACAGAGGCGGGCGTCACAGGCTGCCGCTGCACTGGGACCACGCAGGCGAGCCAGGAGCCTGCCCTCATGTTCGTCCACCTTCGCCTCCCTAATATTTAATAACCTTTTATTTAGGGCAAGAGCATTTACTAGGATTGCACAGGACCCTCTGTGATCTGCTTCACCATTGTTTAGTTTAATTGTCCTAAAATTGGCAATAGATTAAAAGAAAATAATTATCCCTAATTATGTTAATTAAATGGCTAATTCATTAACGAGCTTAACAGCTTTTACTTGGACCATCTCTGCTATGCAAGATTGTGCTTCCAAGAGGAAACGCCAGGCGCATGCTGCATTCTGTGTAAACTAAGTTGCAGTGTGTTTAGTACGAGCTGTATGAACAAAATCCCCTCATTATTCAGATGACAGAACAAAACTATAAATAGTGGATCGCAATTAAAATCAGAACAATTACTTTTTATCCATTATGCTGCCTTTTGCACAATAGCAGCCTATAAAAGGAAAAAGCACAGTCCTTTTAGATCTCTCTCTCTCCCCCCCCTTATCCAGAACTGTAGCTGGCTTGCTAATTAGGAAGCTTTTGAATTAGATTATTTGCATGTCTGAACAGGGCTAGGGTATTAAACATCCCCGAGGACATACTATAATAACCTCTTCAGTGGCTTTTAGGATCCCTAAGGAACCAGGAACTCTGAAAAAACCTCCAAAAGGAGGGAAAGTGCATAACGATTTCATCCAATTAGGTATGGATTAGTCGGCTCTGTGTCTTTGAATCCTGCTCACTGTGAGAAGGTGTTCTCCTTCAGGAACATTTGACAAAATCATCGGGGAAATTATAATGCAGTACCTAAATGAAATCGCAATACCTTAGTTTCTCCTCCAAGAAAAAATAAACTACAAAATCAATACAGCGGTGTATAAAGTAAAAAGAAATGCACCAGTCACTTTATTGCTTAGCTGCAAGCATAGCCTCTGTGTTTATAGCATCCATGAGTGACTATCAAAGTCAGGCTCCAAAGGACAAATGCTGCTGCTGCTATGATTGGCTACAGCAGATTTTAATTTTTAAATACCACTGGTATTATCCTCCTCGCAATGGCTTTCCACACTCTTCCAGTTTTAAGAAATCACCAGCCCATTTATATTTAACAAGACAATTAAGCTGCCCGAGCTCCCCAAATGCAGCAGTGGTTTGCAGCGAGGCCCCTCCAGGACGCTGGGTTTGGTACCGGGCAAGCTGTTCCTGCGCGCCGCCGATGCTGCTGCGGGCGCGCTTTCCGAACAGCCACGGCTGTGCTGCAGAAGGGCAAAAAGCTGCCGTCCCCCACGACACGTTCGGTCTGTCCGTGGAACCCGCAGCTGTTGCACGGGAACGGTGAAGGACAGCGGGGCTGGTGCCCCCTCTGCAAACGGGGTGGTTTAGAAGAGAGGAGTGAAACCCAGGCGTACGCTCGGCCCTCGCTGCCAGAACGGCTGCAGCTTTTTTTTCCATAGGTGCCTCCAAAAGGCTGCTGAGTCCCCGGGCGCTGCCCGCAGCCCCGCGGCCCCGCAGCCCCGCAGCCAGCCCTGCCCCAGGGGACCGGAGCCTGCCGGGGCACCAGCCAGCGCCGGGCACCAGGAAAGGGCAGGGCAGGCAACTGTGCAAGCAAGGGGAAACTGGGGTTGGCACTGAGAGCCCATTGATTTTCCTGTTTTTACCTTTTTCTTTTTTTTTTTTTTTTAGCGCTGAGATCTAATTTGAAGGCACTGAAACTAGAGCTTCCTGAGGAGTATGATTATTATAAAATGCCTGTGGAGGTAAGCCGTGCTTATAAGGCTGCACCTGCAGGGACCACTCAGTGTCACCTCTCTGCACTGCACCAGGCTGCTTGGATTGGAAGCCCAAATATTGGTATCTAATTGGAATGGATTTTCAGAACAGCAATAAGAGAAAATATCTAGGAAACTGAACATGCAGCACTAAGCTTTATAGATCCTAAAATGTATGGATAAATTGCCCATGCTGGTGTTCGTACAGTTAGTGTATGGTTTTGCATACTTGGAGCCATAGGGTTCAAGCATCACTGCAACAGGCCCCCCTTACCCAAAGCAATCCCTTCTTAGATAAGACAGACCTGATTTCTGACGGTCAGATATACAGGGATTCCTCTCACCACAGCTTTCTCTCGGCCACCAATATTTAGCTTGGGCCTCTCATGGTCTTCTCTGGCAAGGAGCACCACTCCACATTGTGTGAGAATCTCATTCCTTATATTTTGAATTTCTGTCTTTGAACTCCCATCAGTTCCCCTCGTTCCTGTGCCGGGGAAGGGAGCGAGGGCAGCTCCCGTTTAGCCTGTCCTGGGAACACCTGCAATCGTTTCACACTCTTCAGACCAAGTCCCAAGACCCCGGGTCGTCTCCCTCTTTGCCTCCTGAGCTCAGTCCGACTCCGTGGTACCTTTTTGAGACACACCGCACACCGGCACTGCGCGCCGTGTCCAGGGTGGAGGGGTACCAGATATTCAAAACCAGCATTTTAATATTTTCTGTGCTCTTCTCATTCCCGTTCCTCTGAGCCCTTGATGCCTTGTTTGCCGTTTGGCTTTGAACGCGTGTTGTTCAGGTCTCAGCAATGACCAGCTTTCCAAATCAACCAGTTGTATGCTGGGGAAGTTCTGGTTTTTAGAGCATTCATACTTATCAACATCAGACTTCACCAGCTATCACATCATTCGTTCTTCTGCCCTGGCCAAATGTCTCTGAATTTCTTTCATCGTTTTTGAATTTAACTAATCTATACAACTGTTTCCTTTTCCAGGTCAGTAATTAATATATTAATGCCATTAGATTGAGTGGGTAACCATGTAGCACACTGCTAGCGACCCTTTACATTGATTAACAAAAGACTATCTACCACTTTTGTTTCCTTCCTCTTAGTCCATCTTATTGATTCATAATGCTACTGTATCTCTTACCCCCATTTTTATCTTGTTTCCTAAGAAATCCTGTGGGAAGACCTCATTAAAAGCCTTTTGAAAGTCTAAAAATATGTCAAGATATTCTCTTTTATCCATTTATATATTGGTAGGTTCAAAGTATTCTAACAGATTAATGAGACATGATTTTCCACAGCAGAAACTGTGTTGATTGGATGTGATCTTCAAGGTATTTTATCATTCTATATTTAATAAATGTTTAAACCATTTTGCCAGATACCTGTGCAAAGCTGAATAGTGCCTAATATCCTGGATTACACTTAGAGTCTTTTAAAAATGTATAATATATAGATAAAACCCCTCTGCTCTTCTTCCAGAAAGGAAAAACAGTGCAAATATTGCTGCCATATTAATTTTTTTCTTAAATGCAGGGAATATCTAAATATGCGGCCTTTTATTTTCTCCCAAATCAGCTCTAGAATGAGGCACAGTGAAAATGTAAATAAACTGTAAATTTGCCGTCTTGTATACCCACGTCTGCTGCAGTCCCCCAGAGAGCTCACTGCCACACTGCCCGCTGCGCCGGCACCCCGGGCCGAGCCGAGCGCCGGGCACGCGCCCCGAGGCGCTGGGCGCAGGAGTCCCGCGGCTTGCCTTCCTCTCCCCGCCAGCCCCCTCCGGATCCCTCTGCGGACCCACCATTTAAACTCTGGACGCTTTCCACTTCCTTGGAGTTTGTTCATTTTTCCATGAGTTTTTATGAGAAATCTCTAACGCTTTCCCCCATTATTATTTTACTCTAAAGATTAGCTTGTCAAAGTTTGAAGATTGAAACTATAAAACACTTTTTTTCTTCTCTGTTGGAGAACAGCTAATTTCTTTAAAATGAATACCATCTTAATTACAACCCGCTGTTCATTAATAAAACAAATTACCGGGAAATTATTTGTCCTCTCAGTTGCTTATGTCTCTGCTTTACAAAAAATGGAAACTTCTTACAAAATTCCCTGCAGGCTCAGAGCTTTCCAGCTCACTGCTTACAGTGCCCCACAGCACAGGGACAAGCCATCGGTGACTGTCTTTGCAGGACCGTGCTTGCAGAGGTGTTTGTGCTGGGAGGTGTCTGCCGGTCATCGCGGTGCAGCCGGACCCGTGCCACGGCACCGCTGAGACTCGCCACGGGAATCAGCTGGAGATGTTGCTTGTGTCCCTGGTCAAGGCAAAAGGAGAAGCCCGGGCAGTTCCCAGAGCAACTTTTGAGGACAAGAGAAGAAAGATAATCCCAAAGAGCAGTGAAGGTCACTGCTAAGAGGGGACAAAACGGCGGCATCCAGCTCACGGCTCTGCCCTCCTGGCAGTACCTTTCCCCCCGCAGCCTGCGCCTGCCCCTGCACCGCAGAGCCCTGGTTCCCAGCCCGCCCGCCTCTCCGCCGCTGCGGCAGGGTGTTAATTAATGCGTTTGTCCCAATTCTGTTTTCGACTATAGAAAAGACCAAGAACTAATAAATCAACCCAATTTTATCTACAGCCAGAATGCATTTTGAAAATGAAGCGTGTGAGCCTGTGTGTGCCGTGTGCTCCCAAGCTCAGAATACCCCCACACCGCCTGGAAATTTTGACGTAAATGGAATACGAGATAGGCCCTTTGAATTGGTAAGCAGGAGATTAAAAAAGGAAAAAAGAATGAAAGTTCCCTGCAGCCTAATCACATCTCTTTGGGAAATTCCTGCACCAACCCAGCCGTGAAGCCAGCACAAATCAATGTGGCCCAGGGGATCAACATTTTACATATATATAAAAAATTGTAAACATCTTTTATGTATGCAATGTAATAACTACACTCAGCATCATGGGCTTTAAAAGCAAATGTTATGGGCAGTTCTATTGCAATAAAGTGGTTAAATGGGAAAGCTTTGAAGGGCTGATAATTTGTACTCTTTTCTTTACCGAACCAACTTATTCTTGTATTAGTATGACAAATTAAAACATCCTTCTATAGGAAGAAGTTTTCATTCATCAGGAATTTTTCCCACCCTTTCCATTTTCTGCCACATTTCAAGTTCAAAAAGAAGTTGGTTACGATCTTGATTATGAAAATAGGGCTGTAGATGCAGGACAGGCAACAAAACATTCCCCGTTGGGGGGCCCAGAGCCCGCAGACAGACGGCGGGGGGCCATGCGCTGCCGCCCACCCGCCCGACGGCAGCCCCCGCCGCTCCCGAGGGACCGTGGGACAAGAGTGGACAGACGTGTCCGCCCTAACTACCGACTGGGTGCACTCGGAAGTATTCCCCAGCCCAGTTTGACGTGTTCTTGTGAAACTCCAGTTGATTTATACTCAGAGAAGTCATGTAGATGCTGCTATTAAAACGGTCCCTGAAACCAGTCGGACTTTACTCTGCCGTATCTGGTAGCTACAAAACACTGTCTCTGAAAATAGGAATTAATATTTTAAAAATGTATTAACCAATAAAATTAACAATCAAATATTATTTCTGACTCACAAATAAAAACAGTGATGCAGGTTTGTACTGTGCCTCACTAAGTAACGCTGTGGAAGCATTCTCCAGGGCCATGTCATGGTGCCTTCTGGACCGAAAATCAGAGTGAAGCTATGGGGCTGGTGCACTAAATGGACAGTAAATAACACATTCACTGCCTTTAATTATTCAACAAGCACAGCAGTCACCCAGGATAATTTAAAAATACGTCCAAAAGTACTGTATGGGCATGCAGTGCTGCTGAAGGTGTTGGTTTTTTGCACTGGAGACAGAAGTGCTCACTTTATTTAAACGGGCAGCAGTTCTATCCTTGCTGTGCTTCTTGGGAGCCTCAGCTGTTTCCTAGGGCTGAGACGGGATTTCACCTCCACGCTCAGTTACTGCATAGTCTCTCTCTAGAGAGAACTAGCGGGACCGATTGTTTTATCTTATGTTATTATACTTTGGGGCATGCACCTTAGGGGATTGTGTGCCCCCTTCTCCCTTTATTCTTGGGGGGGAACTGGCCTTTTGTTGCAATGCAAGTACTGTCTAATGCCATGCACAGCTCTGGCGCTCAGCATTTAATAAGCAACAGAGAAATGCACCCTTTGGCATAGTTAACTTTAATTTGTCCTCTGAGATTTGGCCCCAAGTTTTACAAAACGACAGGAGAGAATATGCAATATCTCATGCTGCTGCTTTTCAGCACGGACAGGATTTTTCTGGGGAACGACTGAGTCCTCTCACACCACCTAGAAGCCCTCGGACGGAGCAGTGCTTCGTGGCCACGTGCTCAGCCTGGTGCGGGGTCCAGGACCCCTCACAGCGATGGCCACGTCTGCCTTTCCCAACGCGCCAGGTCCCTGCTCCGTGCAATTGCAAGTGGCCGCTCTGATTCCCTGGCCCAGGCAGCCTGAGGTCCCTACGCAGCCACCGCACGCCCGGGAAGCCTTTGCGCAGGAAGGGCTGCTGGACTCCGGCAGCGTCCTTGGGCAGCGTCCCTGCAGCCATGGGACACCGAATTACGGGAGGGATGGTGCAGGGAGCCGCAGCTGGACGGGGCGCAGCGGCGATGCGCTGGGCACCGCCAAGGGGCTTTGCTGCCGGCAGCGGCTGCAGCCCCAGCGCACTGCAGGGGCCTCCCCTCGGCGGGCAGGGGCTGGGCAGCCTTCAGCGAAAATTCTGTAACGGGCAACTGTGAATTAAAACTAATTGAGATCCTTGTGGGGATTGAATAGTTGAAACTGCTTAATAAGCCAGCGGTGATACAGTACGTGCAGCCTGGATGCTACAGAACTGTTTTATAAACTGTTTACGATGGGGCGCTGGATCCGAGAGCAGAGGCACTGCAAGAGTTGCTGCGTCTTCCCTGGTTTTTGCAAATACGGTGTAAATAATTTGTAAAGCGTTGGAACGTTTGAGGAGAAAGTATCTTAGAATTTATTTCCATAGGCCATATCAGGGAATTTTAAAAAGTTAAGTGCTTTACATAAATAACAGGAAATTAGTCTCCTAAGTCTTAAACCGGTATCAGCAGCTGTGATCAGTCCTCCCGACTAGTACTACCTTAACTGACAGATTGTATGATATGAAATTACTGCCCAGCACTGAGCATGCTTCATATCTAAAATCCCCTATCGTGATGAATTGGAAGGAAAAGCTTCCCAATATTACAGACTTTGGAAACGTTTATTAACAATTTGATAATACCGTATGTGGAGGCTTCATGCTCCTCAAATGACTCCTTAGCTTGGAGCAGAATGATTTCACTCCGTTTGCTTTTAACTCCCTTGCATTTATCTTGCCTGAGTGTCTCCACTGGATATTGTTTACTCTTTGGATTAGTAAACTCAGGATTAATTCCACTCTTTATTGCTGAAAGTGGCAGTAAATCCAGTATCAGGGAGAGCCAGGAATCTGCTTAGCTATGCTACATGACCCTTTCACGGGCAATAAAAATACACACCTCCCAGTACGAAGGGACGTAGCACTTAGAGGCATAGCCCGTGTCATTAGGGTATGGGTATGCACAGAAGCCCTTGCTTAGCCCTTATTTTCATTAGAAATTATAGATGCTATAGGATTTTTGGTGTCTCTCAAGGGGAAATAAAATAAAAGGAAAAAGCAACCCCTCCCCTCCCTGCGGGCTGGTTTCACAGCCTGCTGGCTGCTGGGGCTCTCGGTGTGTTCGACAGCCCCAGCGCTGCCGGCCACAGCAAGGAGCAGGGGCTTAAAAACAGCCTTCAGTACAACTGCTGGGTCTGGCAGGAGCCTGGCAGCGCCTTGCTTTTGCTCCGCAATCGTCGTGCGTCAGGCAGGGAGGAAGCGGCAAGGGTTAAAGCAACAAAAGCATGGCGTGCTGCCTGCTTCCCCAGCTCCCTGCTTTCAGTAGGGCTGTTTTTTTCCTGCTATTAAATCACCAAAGAGGAATGTGGGGCCAGGAGCTGAGGAGAGCTTGTTGGAAAGGTTACCTAAGTGAACCACGCGATTTTTTTCCCTCAACTTTGTTCCATCTTAAGGTAAAAGGTTCATGCAGAGGGCTATAAATTCCTGTCACATTTTGTTGTAATCTCTCTATGGTTTTATTACTTAAAATGCTGCACTCTCGAGACGGGGAATTTTCCAGGGGTTTGAGGCTGACACGGAGCCACATTTATATTGTGCCGAAGCTCCTCTGGAGTCTCCTTGAGACATGTGGCCGGCAAGCCCGGCGTGAAGGCCTTATCAGTCACTCCACCACGGAGTCAGACCATGAATTATACGGGGAATGGAGGTGGCTCCGCGAGAGCGGGATTGCGGGCCGCCGGGTGACAATAAACATGTCCCGGGAATGTGTCCTCCATCACTCAAGTTCAGATAGCAGATCTGGACCTTAACTACAGCTCCCCATCTCTAAATCTCCCTGTGACCCGAGCGGGAGATGGAGGTGAGTCTCAAGGATATCTGTCTGCAGGGAACTCGCGGAGGAAGTTTATAACTGGCGTGTGCCGCGGCTGCCGTCGCTCCCCGCTCCGCTCCCAGCCCTGCCGCGCTGGAGCGGAGGGATGGCTCTGGCCGCGGAGCGGTGCCGTGGAGCCCGGGATGGCACGGGAGCCCTGAGCTGCCAGAGCCCTTCTCGCCTCCCAGGCTGCCCGACGTTGGCACAAACGCACGCTCACACCCGCTGCGGGGAGAACAAGATGTGGCACCAGCATGCAAGGCTGTGCTGCAGAATGTGATTTGGCTTTCAAACGCCAGCAGAAGGCACGGAGCTTTTCCTCGTGGCTCCTTCCTCCATAAACATACGCGTGACGCATCGCAAGGGGGGATGCACGGGCCGAGGACCAGCGGGCGCGGGGCTCTGCGTGCTCCCGGCGCAGAGCTGCTCGCTGGGGCTGCAGCACCTGCATGAGCAGCACCGGCTGCTTCTGCCGTGCAAGGATATCCGAGAGGGGCTTATCCTCCATCCCTGGGCTCACCGTGCCGCACACCCAGGCTGGGCGGTGACCCACGGCTCGGGAGGGGCGAGGCCGGGGACAAAGTCCCTGCGGCATCCCAGCGCTCCGCTCTGCGTGAAAGCAAAGCAAGGCCATGAGCTGTCCCCAGGCTCAGGGCCGTCGCAGACACCTGGTCCTTGTGCAATGGCAGAGACCAAGTGGCTCCCCATGGAGACAAGAAATAAATCAATTAAGCCTGTTCCTAAATTAAAATAATAATAAGAAAGAGTATAAATGCAAAGTGTTAATGAAGTAATGAAGGAAAGCGGCATGCTCGGTGCCACAACTAAATACAGCCATTAAAAACCATAACCTCTGTAAAATTTGTGATAAAATTACAATTTAATTTTATAAAGATAATTTATTAGCTAATACCTCATTGCACATGTTAATAGCTTGTGCTTAAATAATAGTAATCTTGATTGCTATGCAGTCATTAAACTATTTTTTTTTTTTTACATACTGTTTAACTGACCATTTTGTACGTGGTTTGGGAAGAAAAAAGTAATTATTGAAGTCTTAAGCAGTGAGTTAATTTCTAATGAAAGGATAATTTTATTCCAATGATTTTGCATTTAATTAACTAAAGCTACATGTAATTTGAAGTTCTAAGGCAGTGCTGATTCATTTGTGTATTGGACAGAAGGCAACGGCACGCGAGCCCCCCGCCCCAGCGGGACGCAGGGATGAGCGGAGGAGGCGCCAGCAGTAGGAACGAGGGGACGCAGCAGCCCCCACAAAGGCGTCTGAGAAACTGGGTGCCTTTTTGTGCCGTACTGAGCTGGAGGCTGGAGCTGCTAGCTGGGAAGTGAGGCAGTGACGGTTTCAGACTCTTTGAAGTGGCCACTGTTCTCACTCTGAGGATTTTTCCACTGTAGGAATTACCAAAGGAGGACGGGAGGAGGCGGGATGGCGAGCGTGATTTGCTCCGGCAGCCCATCCGGTGGGAAGGGCAGAGGGACACTGGTGCGGCGCGTGGGGCGACCGCTGCCCCAGGCAAGCCCTCTTCCATCTGAAAGTGTACGGCTCTTCCAGTTTGGAAAAAGCTGGAAAGTTAGGAAAAAACACTTCGGGTCAAATAAAAAATTGATTTTGGGGTTGGACGAAGGAAATGGACAAAACCAGACAGAAAATTGTGCTTTTGTCAGTCTGAAAGTGTCTGGGTTTGATAAATTCACCACCTTGAGCTTTCGATTCAGGTCAGTTTTTACACGTAAAAGTTCTCTTTGACATCAAATGCCAGAAATTTCCCTAAAAGAAGCATCGAACTGCAAATAGTCAAGATCAAACAGTGGCATTTTTTACACCCTTCTCACCCTGTTCAGTTTTTGGCTGCGCTCATTCGCTGCCATTTCACCAGCTCCCATGAGTGCACGGGGAGCTCAGGCACACGGCTCCGCCGGTGCTGCCCGCAGGCCTCGGCAAGGGCTGGGCACCGCCGGCCTGCGGCTGGCGGGGCACCCGGCAAGGACCGCTCCCATCGGTTATCTGCCGTACCGTGTAGGTGTTTCCATGCTGCAAGGGAAATGCTTGTCAGGTTATTGATAAACAACAGATCTGTGTCAGTGCAGATGCCTTTTTAATGGCATGTCCCGAGGTGCAGACATTAGGGTTATATCCTCCTGCCTCCCAGCGATCTGCACAGCAATCACTCCTCCTCAAGCAGAGAGAGGTCTGCCACTGAACCTGCTTCCCCTGCCTTATTAATGCATCTCCCTTTCGCTAATGCAGACAAGAAAAGACAAATCTGGAGCCCCGTGCCGTGCAGCGGGACCGCGGTGGGCACGGGAGAGCCGCGCGGCAGGACCGGTGCAGCATCTCCCCAGCGTGCCGTGGGAGGAGGTTTAGGCGAGGCGAGGGCAGGGTGAGGGATGCTCGGGATCGGCAAGGAAGGCCGAGAATGGTGCTTGGTTCAGGTATCATCACCCCAAGTGTCTGCCAACACCGTAAACAGGACAGCTAACCCTGCCACGGAAACTGTAATATTTAGTGTCCCATCTTGCGGCAAAAGCCTACCTTTCAACTGCTGATGTAAAGCAAATTCTGAAAATGTTCTGTTTTGCATGTCATTTGGAATCTAAAATAGATGACATTTCCATTCTGATCATTTGCTCCAAAATATATTTCAAAATTTCAGAAAGGGAAGTGTCCTGCCCTTTTCCAAACTAGCGGGGAATTTTAAAACAGGTCTTTGGTCCCTCCAGCTCCCCGGGCTCCTTGGAGAGTTTCGGCGGGTGCGTGAACACAGAGGTGTACCACCCCTGCATTACCCGAGGTGGTCACATCACACTGAACTGATTAATTAATCCGTGTTGATATTACTGTCTGCTCCAAAGGTGTTGAGCAAGGTAGCAACTGAAAGTTACCTTCCCAAAAGAAAAGTTTAGATTCTGCTTTCTCACTTGCACGAGGGTGCCAGGAACCCAACACAGGCCCACCGAAACACCGCAGTTTAATCCAGCCCGGACCATGCAAAGCGCAGGTGAAATCTCCATCATGCTTAGGACCAGCTCAGGCTCCTCTGCTCTGCAAAGCCTTGTGACGTACCCACCTCCCGACAGATTACCAGCCTGGGATTTGTTTTTTTTGGTGTACCTCCAAACTGCTCATTAGCTGAATGAAGAACTATTCGTGAGAAATGTCCCATCAGTCTTAAAGGGCTGTTTAAGTTGCTGCGCTTGGAGCCCTTGTAATGGCAGGGGAGAGCCGGGTACGAGCACAGCCCTCCAGCAGTCCCAGGGCAGAGCTGCTGCCCCGGGCCCCCCGGGGCCCCCCGCCAGTGCCGCTGCTGCCTGGGGGTCCTCTCCCCGGCCAGGGACCCCTCGCCCGCGGAGCAGCCCATCCGCCAGGGCCACATCGCAGGACAATTCACTCTTGTGAGTGTGCCCTGATGACTTAATTATTTATGAGGAATGTTTTATCCTGGCTTTCAAACTAATGCAAACAGATGTTGCCAGACCAAAATGGCTCTTTTTCCTAGATCTTGATGGATAGTCACAGTCATGGAGTAACACGGCATTATCGGCAGTGGTCGTGCCTGCATGTTGGTAGACTGCAGGGCATCTCCCGGCTGAACGAAGAGCCCTTTCTGCTTGCCATTATCTTATTTGCAGAGCTCCTTTCCTACCTCACTACACAACACGGCTCTCGTATTTATTTGTTTGACTTTGACTGCATGACGTGCCTGAAGACCGCACGAACTGGGGGCTCGGTCGCTGTGCGAAGCCTGGCCAGGTTTGCACACCTCGCGTCAGCATCAGCACCCGAGCAGGCTCCTGCCCAGCACCTCCCGGCAGTCCCGTTCACCGGTGCCGGCCCGGCAGCGCAGGGGTACCGGTGTGCCGATGGGCACGCTGCCTGCCCCCGCTCCCCGCGCCCGCTCCCCAGCAGCACCCGTCTCCCGTTTCCATTTCAGAATAAAGATGCTGGTCTCTGATGAGAGCACCAGACAGCTGCTATTTCAGCATCTGAAGGGGCTCGGCTTTGTTCTTGCTTTTAGTCCTTCAGATCGGTTTTGTTTCCCTCTTCCCAAACAGTTGCTGTTGTCTCGGTCACTGCAGCTTCCAAAGGAAGGTGGATATTTGTGCCGGGCCATGTACAGAGACCTACAGAAGTGTGCCTGAATAACAGATTTATTTTGCATGTCTTAGTACATCAGATATCAAATGCTTGTGTTCATAAACAAGCACTCAGGTTAGGAGCACTTGCCCACTCGTCAAGGAGAAACAAAACCATGCGGCTTATCTGACTAATCACAACTGGACAGCAGGGCTCAAATTTAAAATATTCATGATTTAGCCCAGAGTAAACATTTCTCAAAAATATATTAGCTGCAGGAATATTAGCCCTGGGAGTCACAGGGAAACTAGGAACCTTACCACATTGTGCCTCGACTGCTGCAAAAGATTACGATTCTTTAAGAAAAATCTCTCGTAGCCACGGTTTACAGGTTTTAATATTCTGCCCATTACCACAACCAAGCACCACCCTTGGAGCACACATGCAAATAGCAGGGGAGAACTGAGAAAGACAATAAAACTGGAAGCAGCCTTTGGAAGGGCAAATAAATAATTTGATTGCAATGTGAAAGTGTTTTCCGGTTTGATGGGCATTTCCTTTTCATTGAAAATAAACCAGGCTAAATGGCTCAGTGGGTCCCGTGCACCTAAAAATGGGCCCAGCTAGCTTGTACTCTCGGTAGCAGTGGGTATCATGGAGGTACATAAAAACATAGTTTATTGTTAAATTAAGTGTCCTGTTCTTGAAAACAACCCTTAAATTTAACATTCCAAGGCTGCTGCTGTTTATTTGCACTCTCGGAGCACTCTCGGTGCTGTCCACTCAACTACTTGAGAAATACATTGTAATAAAAATAAATGGACAGTTTGGGTTTCTCTAAAATTAAAACAGGATATACAGCAGCCTTGCACTTCTTCCTTGCACTGAGGTAGCCTGTGATAAAGTCACATTGTGTCAGAGATGGCAAATTATGTATGCTAATTACTTACCGGAATTTCAGATTTGTCCTTACCATAATTAAAAAGGTGTCACTTTATTAGAATAGGGCTGGAATGATGGGGCTTGGAGCAGTGGAGGAGATTTCTGGTTAGAGATAATTACCAGCGATGTATTCCTTTCCCTCATTGCCATTTTTGCTGCCTTCCCCCCATTACTGGGTAATGGATGGCTTGCATGTCTGCCATGGAGCCGGGCTGCCTGGCACAGGGCGCACCCGTCCAGGGTGGCTGCCATCGCTGGACCTCGAAGCTTGCTGGCGTGGGGGGCCCGGCCCAAAGCCGTGTTTGCTGATCACGTTGCTACTGATTTTACTGAAGCACCACCCGGGGATACCGCGACGGAGAGGACGAGCCGGGGTTAGTCCCGTTTCAGGGTGCCGCCTCTGCCCATGGGGTCATTCCAGAACCTCCCTGCAGACAGGTCATTGCTGCTGGCGAGCTTCCGTACGCTGCCCTGCAGCACCTGCTGCTGCCCTCCCCGAGAGCCAGGACCCTGCACCCTGCAGCCCCTGCACCCTGCAGCCCCTGCCCCATCCACCGGCGTGTGCGGCAGCGCCCTAAAACCGCCCCGTGTTAGAGGAGGGGCCGACGTGCTCCGCAGCTGCAGCCCTGCTCGGCCCCACTGCCCCGGGCCGGGCTCGCCCCTGCAGCACCCTCTCCCTGCGCCGCTTTGAACGGGGGCCCGGGTCCACGCCAGCTAAAAGCCTGCTTTAAGACAGAAACATTATTTATATGCATTGTAATATCTTTCTGTTGGCAGAAGAGACTTGAACCTGTCGAGGGCAAACTCAAGTCTCTCCCAGGGCCTGGCAAAAGAAAATAGCAGCATTTAACCGCGATGAAAGTCACAGCGTAAACAGGGACGCAGAGAGAATAATTGCATGGCTGGAAAGCTGGGCTCCATGTTATCATTACACATTGAATTCTTGGTCTGTAAGTACAGGGATGGCGTTAACCCCAGCAGAAGATGAAGGTTATAAAAGAGGCATTACTGGGAAAGGTCAGCAGGCTATTCAAACATGGTGCAGATGCAATACAAAGATTCAATACTGGGAGCTATTTGCAGTGGCTTGGAGAGGCAAGAAGAGTGGGAAAGGCAGACACTTGCCCATTTGCTACAGGGCCCGGAGGCTCCTTGTGCAGCAGACGTACCGAGCAGAAGGCTAGGCGGGATCAGCCCCGCTTCAGCCCCGCTTGCGCCTCAGCGCCAGTTAGCAGCGCTGTCAGCCGCCGCGGTGCTCTGCGGCGCGGCTTTGCAGCCAGCGCCAGGCTCAACTCTTGCAGCCATGCCTGGAAATAAGCAGGCAAAGCAAAAAGGGAGAGACAGCTCTTCTGTCTTGATACCGCTGAGGTCTGGCTGCGGACTGTCATTGATCCAATCTCTAATTCAACATATTTGGACAGTTAAAGCATTTTTTTCTTTTACGAGAGACATCTCTAGGTTAAGCACTGTACTGCAGCCCATACACTCCATGTCTGGGGTATCCACAACACAACAGCTCTTATGGTTGATGGAGAGACCCATCAGACTCTACATTTTTATAAAAGATTGTTTGGTTAGCTCATGAGGCAGTGTCGTTATTGCCAAAGGGTTTTGCTCCCCAAGCCTGTGCTGAATATTGTATTACTTTGCCATGCTCAGAAACTAAAATTACAACAATTTAATTTTGAATATGGTGGCATTATTACCATTTGTATTTGCCATTTCATAAGACTTTTCATTTCAACTGCTTTGCTTTCCTGTCAAGAGGAAAAACCTTCAATCTATCGGCTTTTACCAGAGAGAGAACTGTGCCGGAATGTAATGCAGTATTGTATATTTCTTCTCTAATGCTCTTTTGAACAAAATCATCTATTTCATCAACAGTATATCAGCGGTGACCAAAGACCATTAAATAATGCATCTCACTCAGGAGCAGTGGAGCAGGGAAAGGGCTCTGACCTGTTTTAAACCTTATTACTTTCTTGCATTATGCCCCTCACTGCAATCTTTTTGTTTAAGTGATTTCAGCTGAGGCGTTGCTTCCTGCCTTAAAATACAAGGCAGACATGTTATTTCTGAAGTGGTTGGTAGACTCAGCCTCAGCATTTCCCATTCTGCACCAAAAACAGCCTCTGTGTATTAATCTTTGTTAACCTCGCCAAATACACACACGCACGTGCGCGTGTCGGGAGGCTGGTGTAAATAACATCCTCTTTATTTGGGATCTCACGTGCAGAGACTTTCCATTTTATTTGGACTTGTGCCTTTACTTCCTAGCAAACGTTCAGTGCTCGCAATTAGCAATCACAGGGTTGGTAAAGCATGCAGGGAAATTAATCCAGGCTGGAATAGCCCAGAAAAAAGAAGATACAGTCATAAAAATCAGGGGAGGTCAGGACTGGTGCTGCAGACTGAGATTTAAGGAATGCAGCAGTGCTGAAGAGTTACTTTGATTTCCCTATAACCCCTGCGCTGTCCGTGCTGGGAGGAGCATCGCAGCACCAGGAGCTGGCGATGGCCAACATGAGCAATGCAGTTTTCCACTTTCTCCCCCAGCGGAGCCCTGCCCCCGGGCACCCCTCTGCTTCCCAGAGGGGCACTGGGCTGGCTGCAGGACTGCAGCGCGACCATCCCCACGCTGCCCCTGCCCAGACGAGAAGCCCCCGAAGGCATTGCACATGGGCACACAGCCGAGCACCGTCCCTGTCTGCTGCCTGCGCAGGGTCAGCCGCAGCCTCCCGTGGTGGCCAGCGCTGCCTGCCCCTGCCTGCAGCACGGCCAGGGCTCATGGGCAAGGCAGCGCTCACACAAGGGGACAGCCAGCCTGCTCCAGAGGTGGCTGCTTCTCCAGCCAGTGTTTGTCCTCCCATCACTAATGCTCCTGATGGAGAAGGTCCTTCCCCTTGCAGCCGGGGGTGACGGCCCAGCCCCTGCTGTGCCCATGCCAGCAGGCATCTCCACCTGCAGCTCCCACGCTGGGATGCAGGTCTCTGCCTAAGGACAAAAGGCGGCTCGGGGACGGCTGCTCTTGGGGGGGGGGTGGCAGCCACGGCGGGGTGCACGGGGACCCACCTGCACTTTGCTCATGGACAGAAACTGTGTGGGCACTGCGGGGGACGACGTGTCACTCCGGTGGGAAGGCTCGGCTAAAGCATAGGGCTAACAGCCGGGGTGCAGGGTTTGCTCTCCGCTAGCCCTTGTGAAGCACAATCCCCCACCAGCCTCCGAGGAGAAAGCCTCAGAGACTTACAATTACATTTTCTCACTAGTCTAATGAGGTGAGAGACAGACAGAGGAGAGAGTTCCCTGGGCTAATTTTCCAGCCAGCAACCACTGCATTGCTCCTGTACTATGAGAGGCAGAGGGAGAAATGACTCTTCCAGATTAGAGGCTCTTGCTGAAGGCATTTCGGAGCATATTCCTCCAGGACACTACAGCAAAAAAATGAAGATGACAAATCATTTTACTACGTTCAGCTGGAATGAAGTAACCCAACAACAGAACCGTGTGGTGCTGGGGGTGCACTGACCGGGAGAGAACACCTAGGGAGAGAGGGAGCGGAGTTTGGCCTGAATCATTACACACGGTGCTTTCCTTGAGCGAGGGAGACAGCAGGCCAGCACCTGAACAGGGGGAGGAATTAGCTGTAAGAGCGAAGGAGCATTGCATTTGTCTCCCCAGCTAGCGAACAATTTGTTATCATGAAAATGTTAGCAATGGAATAATCACTGCCCGGGGGAGCAGCACCGATCTCCAGAAGGCAGGCACTGGAAAAAGAGTGCTCTGCCTTCCTCCCAGGCACGCTGGGTCCTTCAAGCCAGAGAAACCCCGAGAAATCCCTTCTCATACCTGCAGGGAACACGGGAGGGAGGACTCATTTCTTGGCTCACGCCCTCCGTGGTCTTTGCACTGGATTCAGGTCAAGCTCAACATTTGACTCTTTGGAGGTTCTCTGACGACTTTGGTTGACCCCAACGATGTTGTGCGGTCCTCCCACATTTCTGGTTTCAGTACACCAAACACGCTTCTAGGATGCCAGAAGGGACCTGAGAAACCTGAACTTTCTAATCTGGGTCTAAATCAGAAGGAAGAGTAAGTGAAATCCCTCTTCCATCATGACCACGTACGCTGTGTTAGCATGCACGTGCATTTGCATCAATGTGGGATGTTTAATCAAACCTGACCCTAAACAAGATTGAAACTTCCTCATTTGACTGACAAATCCAGCTGGTCTGATTTGTCCCTAGCCATCCTCTGAAGAGTTTGGAGCTTGTGGTTGGTCCTGGAATTAGTTTTAGCCTGAGATTAGGTCTTGGTTAAAAGGGTGTGTGTAGGAGGCACCCTTGCCTCTCTGCTTTTTGCTATCTGCACACCACTGCTCTGCTCATGCAAACTAGCAAGAGATCTGTCAAATATCAAATAAGAATTTTGTTGCTGAAGCTCTTGGAAAATTGACAGGTAGCATGCAAGCAAACATTAAATCAATAACAGCAAATTTCCCCTGGGAAACTTGTAGTGTTTTCTCATCAAAATCTTTAAATCCTTAAAGAAACCATAAAAGGTTTACACACCTCGCATTGGTTAATCTGGTTACCTCTGCATTGCTCAGCGCAGGCTGATCACCGAGCAGCGAGTGTAATACCCAGTGCTGATCACCGAGCAGTAAGTGTAATACCCAGTGCCCCACGCTCTGATGTATTGTAGCTTTGTTAGTCACTGTGGCTCCTTGGTAAATTCATTTGGAGTCCTCCGGGGTTTTAAATCTCTCATTTGGCCAACAACGAGGTCTGAAAAGATTGCAGTTCATTTCGACCCACAGTGGATGGAAGGCTCATTTACTGGCTGCAGGCAACTCAATCAGGCTGGCCGCTGATGAGTGAGTGACTTGTTCAGACCGCTAGTCAATATGTGTCTGCTGTGATAGAATGTCAGCATCTGCTGGCTGCTCCTGTCTCCCACTGCTCTGGCTTTTTTCATTTGGTCTGATCAATGTTATTAAAAACACCTAGGAGTTCCTTAACTGCTCTGCCACTTGAGGCTTTTCTTTCTTTCTTTTTTTTAAACACAACTTTGTATTATCTGCAAACATGTGCAGATGATGTACGTGGATTGATTTTTTACACGAATGTACAGTGTGTGGGACGGCGTGTGTGTATGTATGCTCATGCTCTCTTTTATATAGGAGACGGCTTTAAAATTACATCTCCCTGGCTTGATTTTTGTGTGTGTGTTGCCCTGAAGTAGCTCAGACTTGGAGCCTTTTGCATACATCTAGTAATTATTGTTTGTGAATAAATGTTCAAATGTAAGCATGCAAAAAATAATACACCTTCCCTAAAACTGAAGCTAGAATTCCCAAGAGGAATCAGTAACACCCCATGGACACCTGTACATTAGCAATCAGACCGTTTCTCCAAGTAAAGGGGAGATGCAGCTTAGGTAAATAAGTACAGGGTCAAAATCCCTTTACGTGACAGGTCTGAAACATAAACTCCATTTGCGGTGCCCTTTGGCCAGCCCACCCACTCCTGCCCGGCAATCCGTTCCCTGAGGGACTAATGACACACCACGGCACAGGCGGTCAGCCACCAATTACGCAAAAAAAGGAAGCAGAAAACAGATACACCGCTAAATGTTTTAATCTGTCTGCAAAACGTGCGCGCTCCTGCAGGAACTGCACTTTCCCGTGGTGGAGGAGGGAGAATGCTGTGTCCTCTGGGCGGGCCCCAGGCTTCGCATCGCCCGGCAGCGAGGATGAAGATGACTGTAAAGGCTTTGAATGATCCCAACCCCTGCTGCCCTGTCCGGGTTTGCACCATCAGTGGATGTTCCTCCTTCAGCCTCCACAGACACAAGATCATCTAAAATCTTGAGCGTCGCTGTGCTAGCCAGCTTGCTCAGCGGAGGGTGTGCCACAGGGCTTCTGGTGCTCGAAAGGTGGCCCGCAGGCTGTGGGAAGCCTGGTGAGCACAGCGCTGACCTTCACTTCTGCTGTCCCGTCTCCGCAGGCTACGGCTCTGCAAAGGAGAGGCAAGGTGATCTGCTGTGACCTGAGGACATGCTTCAAAATCCTCCCGTGCTTTCCTCCCTACCCCCTTCCTCTGCAATATGGCATCCAAAATAGATACCAAGAAATGACCTGCCAGGAAAAAAATGGAAGCCTATAATTATGTTATTGAAAAACTGTTCCATACTGTATTATTTAAGGTTATTTTATTATGATGTTGAGATGAGTTTCTTAAAGAAGAAACTCTGGTTTTATTGCACTCCTCACAGAGAGAAGCCTTGGGTGATTTGATAGCCTATTTGAACAAGAGGGATGCTTTACGAGCCCCTATAAAAACTGATGACCCCACTCACATTTGTATTTAATGAAATAAGGAGGAGCTTTGGTTATGTTTTCAATAACCTTCACTGCTATTTCAAACCTGCCTCAAATAAGGGCCAGAATCTGCATGTTTCTGTGACGAACCCTGGCTGTCCTTAAGGAGGGTGCCGGGGGTTCAGCCTGGCTGCGGAGCCGTCCTGCCATCCCTGCTGTCCCCTGCGATGCCATTGCCAGGGCCGTGTCCTGGAGGTGGTGACGGCGGGATGGGTGAGAAGTGCTGTCCCATCAGAAGGGCTGAGGAGGAAGGTCAGGCTGGGAGAGGGGCTCTGGTCCTCATCTGCCTCAGCCTCCCCAGGCACCAGCACACATTTTATTTCTAAGTAACTTCCCACACACAAAATCAGGCTTTTTCATTACACAATTTTGGTCTGTCATAAAACATTAAATCTCTCTGAAAAGTTCCAGTGCTTGGATCCTTCCCGTTAGATTAAATAATTGCCGCTGCTGGAAGGATCGGAGGCTGCGCATCTCCAGCCAGCAGCGCTGCCCGTCTCCATCTCCCTGGCGTGAGATGAGGCCAGCGCCCGGCTCTTGGGACCAGCCCGCGTCTGCAGCCCGCACCGCGCTCGGCTGAGGGGGGACAAGCAGGTCCCGGGCACTGGCAAGGTCTTTGGGGTGGCGGGCGTCTCTTCCGCACCCAGCAGCCACCCTCGGGAGGGAGGGAGGCACAGCCCAGCCCGATGATCTCAATAGTTAGAGGGAAATAAGCATTTCCCTGACTCGGTGCCCGAGGCGACCCAGCGGTCCCCACGCTGTGTATGCTGACTGCGTACACGGACACAGCTCCATATACACAGCAGAGCAGCTACTTGTCTTATGGTCTTCTAAAAAGTGAGGCCTAATTAACTTTAATCAATGGGGCTTTCTCTGTTGAGTTGTCCAGAATTTGACTGCTCCCTGCAGCCGATACACAGCACGGTTAATTTAAGATGAATGAAGAAAGAGAGAAAAAACGGTGACGGGAAGGTCTGGGACAGGCGCGGTGATGGGCCGTAGCTGCGTGGCCACGGCGCCTGCCGATGTCCTACGGGCTGAGCCATTCGCTTTCTCTCCTGGAGCTCCGAGGTGAGGAGGGGAACCTGGCAGGGTTTATTAAAGCACATCCAAGCCCTCCGACTTACATTTGCATTCACAGTTTGATGTAGATGCCACATAAGCAGATGCCTATGAATAAGCTAGAACAGGGTTATAACATCCTCGTGGTGGAGTGATTCAGTGTAATGCCTCGGCAAGCTGTTCTTTAATGGGCTGGAAGTCTTATTTTTACGATCATTGGAACGTAAAGGGTCAGAATCTTAATCTTCTAATACTGTGTTTTTAACAACATTTACACTTTAACATATTGAAAAATCTCATCTCTTTCTGCCAACCAGCATGACAACACAATTCAAATCGATCAGTGCAGCAGTATATCTAGGTATTTTAAACATAAATCAACCTGGCTGAAATATTTTTTTCACTTCCAGTACTTCTTAAAACCTAGGAGTTTCTAACTTTTATGTTTCTTATTTGAGCCTTTGGAGTTCAGTGGAGTCTCCCACCTGAATAATTCAGCAGCATCAAAGAGAGAACAGAAACAGAGGTTAGGGTCCGGCATCCAGCACAGACACAATGCTTTATGGCCCATTGCAGCAGGGGAAACCGGTACCCGAGGAAAACAGAAAGTTTGCAAATTGTCTGCAGGTATGGAGAGAATTAAATCATGCATCACCCTACAAAACTAAGTGACAAGCAACAGGAACACATCAGGAAGAGAAGACATTTTTGTTTCTGTGAAACCTTTGGGATTGAAGGGGAAATATTTTTCAGAGCTTACGAATCTCAAACAAAACATTCAGCCCAGGAGCCAGTACTCAGAGTGCAGGAGTGACTTCTCCTCCCAGAATAAATGGATTAGGTTCATCTCTTGGATGTGGAGGGGAAAAAAAAAAAAAAAGAAGGGCCTGTCGGGGCTTCCTCAGTAACAATACCTTCCCTCACAGTGTCACTCCTTTTTTCTTTTCTGTGCCCCTTTGCTTTGACTGTGCTCCCCAGACCTGTGGGCTGCACGTCTGCACACAAGCTGCACACAAGGTCCGGGTCGTGCCGGCAGGGCTTGGTCTGCTCGGGCTGGAGCAGACGCGCAGGACCTCTGCCCCAGCCCTCCCCACAGCTGCTGCTTAGCGCTGGAACAACAGGGCCTCGTGTTTCACTTTTTATTTAATTAAAAGCTCCTTAGCCAGTTTTGCTATTTTCTGGGCTAGATTTCTCTCTGGTCCCACGTGAGAAGGGAGCTGGGCATATGGGCTGAACCACAATGATTTGATTCATGGGCTGAAATCATCATTGAACGAGTGTCACAACATGGCATTAGATTAAGAACTAAAGTGATGGGCTACGGTGAGCCTGTTCATTAGTATTAATAGAGCTTAATTAGGCACAAGCATGGTGTTGCAGGGAAATGTGAAGAGGTGGCTGCAGCTTCCATGGTGGGAAAAGAAAAGGTGTTATTCATTAAAGGTGAAAGAAGTCCATGAGCCTTGGACCTGTCTCTAAAGCCCAGCACAATTTAGGCTCAGGACCTGGCCCTGCTGCCCCAGAAGAATGAGGGAATTAAAGACCGGGTCCCGTTCAGGAGCCAGAAGAGAGCACCGGAAAGTCCAGACCAAAACCAGGCAATGAAATCTGGGGAAAGTCCTACCGTTCGTACGGGGACTCCTCTCCCATCGTAACGGAGGAGATGACATGGCAGATCAGCTCTTCCAGCCCCAGGAGCTCCCGGGACCAAGTGGGGGAGAGAGACAGAGGGAGAGGAACAATAGGTGCCTGCAGGAGCAAATCTCCATGTGGCACTGGGCCAGCAACGCAGGTGGCTCTGCCAGGGCTGTGGCTGTTTTGCCACCACAGTAAATATCCATGGATGCATCTGATGCTTTTGTAATGACTTCAGTTGTTTCCCTGTCTTCAGTATCCTCCCTCTTGCACCAGTTCACTTCCATTCATGCTGCTCTTTGCTTTATGGTTCTTAGGTCATTGTGCATCTCTCCCCATTTGGCAGCATTAAATTTTATTTACCATATGTCCCTTCTGCTACAAAGATGATAAAATCCTTTGGATTTTTGTTGCTGCTGTTGCTAGTTCATTCAGCGCTCACCTCAAATTAGTGTCCTCGGCAAGTGGAGCTGATTTGTTGTTGGTTTTTTGGTCTAACTGAGGTCCAAGCTGGGACAACTGCCAGGCTGCACTGCAAACCCGCACTTGACTACTGCTTCTTTTTTAAAGCACTTTGCCAGATACCATCCTCTTAGGAGGTCTCTAACACCTCGTGGTGGGAGAGAGCATCATATGGACCTCTGGCAAAAGCACCAAGAGAACTGCCAAGAAAATCCTTTGTACATGGTCATTTTTCATTTTTCCTTCATATTCTGTTGAAAATCTCTCCCCTTGTTGATTACACCAATCAATGCCATTATACCTGGGGTTAATGTGCATTTCAAGCAGCCCACGGCTGCAGGAAAGTGGAAATACAACCCGGGAATAATATCCAGGGCCAGATGGACTTTGCCCTTATTCTGCTCCGACGGCGGTGGGGTGGGCTGCCAAGGGAGGCATTGCTCGGCTGCGGGAGGCCGACGCAGACCAGCCGAAAGAGAAACGCACCTTTGGACGCCATGAAAGAACTTACGGCAGCCAAAGCCACGGAGTCACGGAGCTCCGGCATGCTGCCTTCTGTTGCTACAGCCAGAAATACATCTGCATTTTAGGCTCTGCGTTCGCTTGGGGAAGGCAATCTCACCCACTTTTTACCAAAGCTCGTACTTCCCTCCTATTATGCTTAAATTAAAATGCAGCAGACCATTTTAGCACTCATGAATGAGTGAAATGCAAAATGCTGGTACGTCAGGCTTTGCTGCTGCATGCAAATATATCTGGAAACAATGGCTTAAAATTGTTTCCACCTTCAGCCACATCAGGAGGTGATTTCGAGTTCCTCTGTGGAATACTAATACTTACTTCTACAAGTCTTTTAATTTTCAGTCACTGAAGGGGCAGAGTTTGAGACGCAGCTAGCTCTCCTTTTAACAAAATAATAATAATCTCTCACTTTCATAACATCTTTCAATTCAAAGGGTCTCAAACTGAGGCCTTCATCTTCCTGAGAGCATCACACAGCCAGAGCTCAGAGCCTCAGCCAAGGCATGCTGAAATCAGAAGGGCTCTGCATGGACCAGTGAGCCCATTTGCATGATTGTCTCGCAGGATAAGCCTGAACTACCATATCCCAGTTGCCTTGCATTGACTTTTTCTTCCCAAGGATGACCTGTTTTGCAAACAGAGCCATTGAAGTGCTGTTGTTGCTGGATTAGGACACCAGAAACTGAACCTCTGAACTGCCACTGCACAGTCCGGCTGCCGTGCCCGTGTCGCTGCGAGCTCTCCTTCGCGACACCACGGCGCTGCGGTGCACGGCAGCTCCCCGCTGCACCGCCTGCCCTGCCTTCGCCTGACTCCGGCACAGCTCTGTGTGCAGCAGGCAGAGATGCCGAGGACCGACGGGACGGTTCGGGCCATGGGCCCAGCTCCACCAGCGCGGGGCAGGGCAGGGACCTCGGTGGGGTGGTGCGTGGCCCTGGCGTGGCCGGGGAGGTGCGGCCGCCATCAGCCCATGCTCCCGCTGCCCCAGCCCCACGTGAGCCCCGTGAGCCCCCGCCACCCATCTATGGAGAACCAGACTTGAAGAGAGCTCAAATTAAAGGTAAGTAATTTCCTTTTTTCCTACCCTGAAATTCCTATTGATTTCCTACCTAAATAGAAATTCCCATTGATTTCATGTCTGTTCATATTAGTATGTTACGTTGTCACCTTTTGTTTGCAATATTATGTTGTTTTACGTGTAGGTGTGTTTTGGAGCGTGTTTGGCGGAGCTGTGTCCCTGTGACGTGCACACCCTGAGCAGGCATCCGCGCCACCCTCCTCGACCCAGCCTGTGGCCACCAGACCCCGTGCCCACCGGCCCCGGCTGAGCCCCTGCCCTGTGGGCTGCTCCCGGCCCCCGTGCGGAGCCGGCCCCGGTGGGGAGTTTGGGCAGGGAAAAGAGGTGATTCATGCACTTGCTGCGGCTGCTGTATGGGGAAGCAGATGGGAACCCGCAGCCCCAGGACGGGCTGAACCCCCGTCTCAGATGCAGCACCCTGTGCTGTTAACACCCTGTTTCTCTGCTGGGCTCTCCCGTGACCGCGTGTCATGGCCAAGCCGGCACCGGCACCAGCACCAGGGAGTTCAGCTGGGACTGCTCACACCGCTGCTCCACTGGCCCTGCAGGGGTTATTTTTCTAACGTTTCCTCATGAAAGCTGCTTTCTGTTTAGAAATGCTGTAGCTAACAGCCTGTTGTGGTCTTCACATCTCCGCTGGTCAGACAAGTATCTTCCCCCTGTCCCCGGCGTCCTCTATTTCTCACACCTCACTGAGCAGGCACCGCCGCGCCGAGACCTCTGACCGAGTTGTCAAGGTGACGGGTGCTGTTATCCTAAAGTAGTTATTTCACATACATGGTATTTTGTCCCTTGCTTTTATTGAAATACAGAGGAGAGACCAATTATCTTCCTAATGGTTTGCACAGCTTCCTTCTTCTTTTAAATGGGAGTTAATGATAAACGGTTCGGGCAGGGTGTCCTTTTTGCACGGGGAGCTCTTGGGCGTCCCCTGCTTTCCAGGTGTCCGGGGACACAGGGCAGCTCCTCTCACATGCTCAGCTGAGCTCTCCTTGCACAGCCATTGTCACCAATTTTCTCCTCCCCACTCAACCCCTGCAAAATTAAAACATTTTCCTAAATGCCTGAGTGCTGGAGCCCTCCATGCCGCAGGCGCTGATGTTTCAGGGGTGCCAGCAGCGTGCGGGGCTCCCCGGGGGGTCGGCATGGGAAGGGAGAGCAGTGGGCAGCTGCCAGGGGACACCGGAGTTGGCCGGGGGCGTTGGGCTGTCCCCTGGCCAGCATGGTGCTGAGCCCCGGACCGCACGCCCAATGCTCCCAGCCCGGCTGCTGATGTCGGTTCGCACAGCAGCGGGTATGGCTTGTCCCATGTGTCCCTCCCAGGAAAAGGTGCATTAAAATGCTGATATTATGCCAGTCTTAAGCCAAATAATGAGGAAGAGGCACTTTGCTGCTGCGGCACGGCTCCTTGCTAAGGTACACCGGGGGAATAGTCAAAGCGGCAGCTCTCATGTAAAAGCACAGTTAGAGGTTGGTTTGTAAAAGCAGCCGGGAGTCCAAGTGGGTCAACTTCCCTCCCCGTCAGCTCCCTTCTGCTGAGCAAGGACTCCCATGTCCTACAGGACGGGCCCCTTCCCACCCGGGCTGAGGTTTTGTCCACCAGTTCCTGTCCTGAGAGTACCTGGAGCTCAGCAGCTTGAGCGCGTGTGTGCAGAGGCAGGGGCTGCCGAGACAGCTCCTTTCCTTTCCAGCATTATTATTGATGTGATGCGTCTCGGTGGATTAGTAACGGATGTGGTATAAGCCAGAGGGTTTCTTTTGCCTTCAAGCCTGCATTACCCCGTCAAGAACAGAGGTTTCACTGGCACCTGATAAGTCACATAAAACAGATAAATACTTGGGAGATACTGTATTTGAACACAATCGGTCTTGGCAGTGACTTGATCTCCGTGTAACAGCCTGGCATGTATCTGCAGGTTTTCTTTTCGCAGGGCAAATGCAAGTTGTGCTGGAACAGATACGGGTTTGAATTATGTAAGGCAGGAAATTGTGCATCTCCATATCATATTGCGAGAGGAGCGTGCAATTTCACCACTGCAGACCCATGAAAGTGGGGACGTTAACTCGGACGCTGCTGAGGCGCTTTGCTGTATAACACAAGACTTCATCCCTTACTGCACCCAGGCTGCAGGGCTCGTCCTCGGAGCCCAATGTTATTCTGGTGCCAGCATAACACAATAACCTCAAAACACAGGATCCGGGAGGTTGTTGGGATCCTGCTTGCATCCCGGAGGTCACCGGGGGAGTGTATGTCACAGTCTGTAGGGCATATCACACAGCACTCCGCGGGAGGGGGCAGGAAGGCATCGCACTGGAGGTTCGCTAAGCCCCAGAACCGGCTGCACAGCAGCGTGCGCCCCAGCCCGGGCCGGCTTGCCTGGCAGAGCCGGCAGAGAGCATCCAGGACCGGGAGCAACGGCTGTGTCTGAGGAGGCGGGTGTTGCTGGACACGAGGCGGGATTTCCATGTGGCATGAACTCAGTGGCGTTCAGATTCTGAGTTAGGGAAGGAGACCTGCAGCTTCACCTCCTCTTAGGGATGGTTTGGCTTGGGAAGAGGCTAGAATTATTTTTCCATTCAAAAATAGGGTTCAAGCGAACTTCAAATGGTGGAGACCCGCTTCTGCATGCAAGCTTGTAGAGGCTGGGTAACCCCACCACCTGGCGCAGCAGCCCGTGAGCGTGTCCGCACCACATGCCCTATCCGAGCGCTGTGGCATCAGTATTTGAATCCTCTTCCATGCTGGGACATTACGGCAAAATCCACCTGCAGATTGTTTATCTTGTTTTGTTGTGAATAAAGATGCGGCCTTTAACTTCCCGTGACTGTAGTGGTTTGGTTAATGTCTGGGTAACAGAGGGAGGGGATGGGGGCATGGCAGTGTTAATGGGAGAACAGCTCATTTATAGTTCCAGCATGCTTTATGACATCAAAAGAGCATTGAGAGAATGCTTGGGATAATGTTAATTAGGGCTCAGAAATAAATGCTTTGCTTCCTCATTAATTGTTATCACTTTGTTGTGCTCATTAGAAAGTGATTCCTAGCAAAGAGCTGCTAAAGGTTGTGCAGTGCGGAAGGCAGCGTGCTGCTTGGGTGGAGGACGCCGGGCAGCCCCGGTCCAAACCCGGCCCGCAGGCGACAGGCGGTGGGGGATGCCTGGCACCGAGGGTGCTGCGGCGAGAGGCGGCGGGATGCTCGGGAGAGCACCATCAATGCGGGGCGGCGCAGAGGGCTGCGGTGCCGGGGCGATGCCAGCTCGGGCGGGCGGCCACCTCTGGCGTGCCCCTCGCCGGGCACCAGCGTTGCTGCAGCAGAGCCAGGAGCAGCTTGGGAGCAGCTCTGCAGAGCCCCTCCGGGCAGGGCGAAAGGTGCCTTCTGCGGGTCCTCGCCACAACGCCTTCCCCTGCCCCAGTTAAGCAGCCTTGCAGGGAACAGCTCTCTTTTCTGCTAAGTTTTCTTGTCTCAGCCATTTCTGTAGATTATGTGAAAACACACTTTGGAAAAGTGAATAATAAAACTGTGGTGTAAATCCTTTTAAAAAGAGATCAAAGACCAAAATGCTAATCAGGCTGGGATGGGAATAAAATCCAGGCGCTTTTGGTAAAGTAGAATAAAAATAAAGGAGGCCCACAAAGAGAATAACAAATTATAAACAAGTTTAAAAAGAGCAACAGAGAAAAGAGATTCAAAACAACCATAGGAGAAAACCCTTAAAGAGAAGGTTTTCATGTGGTCAGTGCAGGCATGGCCCTGATGCCATTTTCGGAGGCCCCTCATGCAGATGTGCAAAGCCAGACTGACCCGGGGGCTTGGTCCCCCCGGCCCGCAGCCCTGCCCGGCCGCGCAGCGTCCTGCCAGCGGGAAGGTACCCAGCCCACAAGTCGTTGTCGGGGTCAGAACTTGGAAGTTTCCTATTTTCCAACAGACCGATGGAACCTGCCGTCGTGAAAACCACCTCAGTGAGAGCACTTCGAAACAGCGATCGTAATCGTTTCTGTGCCTTTCCCTGGGATTTCTCAAGTTACTCTGCCGATGAGGAGCACCAGGCAAGATACCGAGAGAACAAATACACATGAAGGCGAGGTGACACACTCTTTTCAAATCCATAAATCACTTCTCTGGGGATACGTCAGGGAGTTTATGCAACCTGGCGTTATGAACACGCTTTAAAAATGCACCGATCTCCTCCCAGCAGCAGGCAGGCTCGCGCAGCCCCCTCCTGTCGTGCTTGCAGGGAAGGGACCCGTGCTCCCCGCAGCGCCCAGCCCCGACTCCAGCCAGAGGGAAAGGGGTGTTTGCCTGGGGAGAGCAGCAGGCTCCTCGTGCTGGGACAGAGTCACGTCCAGTGGGGAGCTACTGGGGCACGTGTGGGCTGCGGGCACCGCCGCGTCCCCGGGGAGCACGGTCAGTGCCTGGGGAGGCAGCGACACCGTGTCCCAGGAGGAGCGGTCAGTGGCGCGGGTGGCACATCAGAGGAGACCCCATTAAAATCACTGGGTTAGTCAGAGCCTCATCAATCTCCTCGCTCTGAGTCAATTATAATTCCTCTCCCTGTGCTCAGGGGGGAAATAATTGGGGGAAACATACACAGTAAATACTGCATTGCCAGACTCATTTGCAGCGCAGATACTGCCCAGCGAAGGGTGGAGAGGCTCTGGCGCGGCGGCGGCCCCGCTGCTGCGCGGGGCAGGCGGGGAGAGACGAGGGGACAGGCCCAGGGGCGGAGGGGGCCGCGGGTCCCACCCGGGCGGACGCTGTAGTGCGTTGCCGCTGGTTTGGCTCGGTGCAGCACGGTGGCACCCAGCGCAGAGCAGCAGCAGCAGCAGCAGCAGCACGTGCTCGCGCACGCAGGCCGTGCTTCGCCGGCGGCGGCAGCGCGTTCCTCCGCTCGGCGCCCACCGGGGAGGCAGCGCCCGCCAAGTGGGACGTGGGGACCCCGGCAGCGGGGCCAGGCAGCCCCCGGCGCCGGCAGCCCCCGCCGCAGGCAGGGCTGGCAGCCAGCGCCACGCGCGGGAGGGAGGCAGGGAAAACGCACCAGCTTGTTACACTTACCCCTCAATAAAAAATCTTCTAAGTGCCTAATTAACAGTTTAGGTAGAAATAAAAACATAATGAGAAAAACAATCTGGTTGAAAAAAAAAATGGCCTTGG